>NC_092036.1:42851821-42943037 GCF_003086295.3 Arachis hypogaea
CCTCCTCAACATTAACTTCAATCTTCTTGGAGGGGTTTTCTTCAACTCTAGGTTCCCAAGGGGGTTCCGCATCTCCTAAGTCTTCAACCACTTCTTCCTCTTCTTCAATGGTCATAGGTTCCTCCAATTGTTCTAACACAAAGTAGCCTTCTTCCTTTTCCACCGGAGTTTCCAATCTCTCCTTCATGCTATGCTCTTCCTTAGATTCTCCACATGTATCCATGAGAGTTCCTTGAGTGTCCAAAAGTTGGGATGCTAGCCGGTTTACCACCTCATCCAAGGCGGTCATGAATTGTTGCACATCCCTTGTCATCTCTTCTTGTCCTTGAAGAAGAACACCAAGGGTTTCATCCATTAGAGGTTGGGGTGGATGGAAGGGTTCATCATTTTGGGGGAAGGGTTCATAATAGGAAGGTGGTTCATCATGATTAGGGTGTGGTGGTTCAACATTCTCCACGTTTTCCACTTGTTGCACAACATGCTCCATGGTTGCTTGAAATTGATCAAATACTTCCTTGAGACGATCCCTTGACTCTTGTTCCGCTTGGATATCATGATTAGCATCATATTGCTCTTGGATCAATGGACATGAATATTCTTCCATGGGAGGTTGTGGTGGAAAGTAGTATTCATCTTGTGGTTAGAAATTTTCATATAACAGAGTTGGTTCATCTTGGTCATGGTATGGAGTTGGCTCTTGAAAGGATTGATATTGTGGTGGTTCCATATATGGCTCATATGGCTCAAAAGTTGGTTGGTGTGATGGATATGGATTAGGGTCATATGAAGGTGGTTGGTAAGAAGGGGCTTGTGAGTATGGTTGAGAATTATGTTGAGGGTATGCATCATAGGCATATGGTGGTGGTTCTTGAAAGTCACAAGTAGATTCACCATAGCCATTGGATTGGTATGCATCATAGAATGGCTCTTGTTCATAGTACATTGGTGGAGGTTGTTGCCATGAAGATTGATCATATGCATATGGCTCCTCCCACCTTTGATTATCCCATTCTTGATACACATCTTCATTGTAATCTCCACTTCCCACAACATAGTTGTAATCACACTCATAGCCAAAATGAGAATTCATGGTGAAAAGAGAAAATAAAAACAAAAACTACTAAGAAATAATGAAACAAAGTCCTAACTAGCAAGCAATCCAAAAAAAAAAATCAAGCTATTCACAATATTCACATATATACAATAACCAATAACATACACCATTGCAATTCCCCGGCAACGGCGCCATTTTGATGATTGGATTTTTGACGGTTTAGAATTTCACAAATGAATTCTCATTGCAAGTATAGTTTCTAAACCAGCAATAATCCTTTCATACAAAAGATTGTTTGTCACAAGTAACAAACCCCTAAAATTAATAACCGAAGTATTCAAACCTCTGGTCGTTCTCCCTAGGAATTGTAATGAAGTGTTTTGTTATTGGTTGTGAGTTATTTTTGGGGTTTTAATAAGAAACATGAAAGTTAAATAGCAAGAAAGTAAACTAAGGCCTAAAAAGGTCTTAGCAAGGGTTGGTGGTCAAGGATCTCTATCCTAATCACTATCCACAATATGAGAATTGGCAAGGATTAATCTCATTAAATCATCCTCTAACAAGTAGTAAAGGAAAGTCAAACGAGCTATATCAATCCTAGTCCATAAGTCCTAACTCTCCACTAATTCAATTAGTGAAAACTAGAGTCAATGGATCCCAATCATCAATTACTTGGACATTAGTAACTCAAGAGTGTCTAAGTTACCTTTCCAAGCCAAGAACATAAAACTCTACTCTAGAATCCAACCAAGCATTTTCTCAAACACTTGGAAGGCACAAAAGAAAAGCATAGTAAATTGACAACAAGAATGAAATCTAATAACAATTATTGAAAGGAATTAACAACAACAATCAAAAGAAACACATTTATTATGAATTACCTTGATTGAATTGAAAGAGAGTAGAAGAAACAAAAGTAGATCTACAACAAAATACAAGAACGACATAAAGGAAATTACAACAAAAGAATAGAGGAAGATAAATATAACAACAAGGAATTGAGAAGATAAAAGTAGAAGAAGATGAATTAAAATCTAGATCTAAGAACTAAACCTAATCCTAATCCTAATCCTAGAGAAAAGTGAGAGCTTCTCTCTCTAGAAACTACTTCTAAATCTAAACTATGACTAATGAGTGGGAATGAACTAATGTGAGTTCCCTCCCTTTGCTCTTCAATCCTTGGCTTTAAATAGCAGTTTAGGCGCCAAAGTGGGTTGGAATTGGGCCCCACAAACTTGAGAGTTCGTTGGGTGCGTTTTCATTAAAAAAATCATAAACCAGCACTGACGCGTACGCGCACAGTACGCGTACGCGTCGATGGGGTGATCGCAAGGTGCGCGCGAGCGCTAGGTGCGCGCGAGCGTCCATGGGCGAGCTCCACTTCTTTGAATTTTCATGATTTCTCCATTTTTCATGCTTTCCTCTTCACTCCTTTGATCCATTCCTAGCCTTTTCAATCTGAAATCACTAACAAACACATCAAGGCATCTAGTGGAATCAAAGGTGAATTGAATTTAGCTAATTTAAGGTCTAGAAAGCATGTTTTCACATCTAAGCACAAATAAGGAGACAATCACAAAACCATGCTAATTCATTGAATAAATGTGGGTAAAAGGTATTAAAATCTCTTAAAATCAATACAAGATAAACCGTACAAATGGGGTTTATCACGCCAAAAACTTGATGCACGAAATTGTAAATCACACTTTTCACAACTCGTACAACTAACCAGCAACTGCACTGGATCGTCCAAGTAATACCTTACGTGAGTAAGGGTCGATCCCACGAAGATTGCCGGCTTGAAGCAAGCTATGGTTATCTCATTGTTCTTAGTCAGGATATCAATAAGAGTTCTTAGTTTTAATTGTGAAAAATAAAAGACCATGAAATAATTACTTGTTATGCAGTAATGGAGAATGGGTTAGAGTTTTGGAGATGCTCTGTCTTCTGAATCTCTGCTTTCCTACTGTCTTCTTCTTCACGCACGCAAGGCTTCTTCCATGGCAAGCTGTACATTGGTGGATCACCGTTGTCAATGGCTACCATCCGTCCTCTCAGTGAAAATGGCCATGTACATGGCTAATCATCTGTCGGTTCTCACTTGTGTTGGAATAGGATCCAGTGATCCTTTTACGTCTGTCACTACGCCCAACGTTCGTGAGTTTGAAGCTCGTCATAGACATCCCCTCCCATATCCTACTCGGAATACCACAGACAAGGTTTAGATTTTTTGGATCTCAGGAATGCTGCTAATTAGTTCTAGCTTATACCACGAAGACCCTGGACTCACGGATTGAACGCTCTGTTGTCAGGAGATGCAGTCAAACTCGGGAACCAGAAACCCAAGACATAAACATTTAATCTAAGGTAGAACGGCAGTGGTTGTCAGGAACGCGTTCATATGTGGAGAATGGTGATGAGTGTCACGGATCATCACTTTCATCATGTTGAAGCGCGACTAAAAATCTTAGAATAGAAACAAGCGTGATTGAATAGAAAACAGAAATACTTGCATTAATTCATCGAGACACAGCAGAGCTCCTCACCCCCAACCATGGGGTTTAGAGACTCATACCATAAAAGATACAAATTCAGATGTAAAATGTTATGAGGTACAAAATAAATCTCTAGAAGTAATTTTTATACTCAACTAATAACCTAGGTTTACAGAAAATGAGTAAACAAAGATAGATAGTGCAGAAATCCACTTTCGTGCCCACTTCGTGTGTGCTGGGACTGAGCATTGAAGCTTTCACGTGCATAGGCTATTCCTGGAGTTAAACGCCAAGTTGTAACCTGTTTCTGGCATTTGACTCTAGCTTGTAACCTGTTTCTGGCGTTTAACGCCAGAAAAGGACAGTAGGCTGGCGTTGAACGCCAGTTTGCGTCGTCTAAACTCGGGCAAAGTATAATCATATATTGCTGAAAAACCCTGGATGTCTACTTTTTAACGCAATTAAGATCGCATCATTTGGACTCCTGTAGCTCCAAAAGTTCCATTTCAAGTGCCGGGAGGCCAAAATCCAACAGCATCTGCAGTCCTTTTTCAGCATCTGAATCAGATTTTTGCTCAGGTCCCTCAATTTCAGCCAGAAAATACCTGAAATCACAGAAAAATACACAAACTCATAGCAAAGTCCAGAAATGTGATTTTTGCATAAAAACTAATAAAAATATACTAAAAAGTAGCTAGATCCTACTAAAAACTATATGAAAATACCCCCAAAAAGTGTATAAAATATCCGCTCATCACTAATCCTGAGATACATGTTAGAAGAAACATGATCCATGAATTCTATGCAAATCTGTGAATGACAGATAAGCAAAGAATGGAGGGAACTGCTTTATACTCCTTTCGAACTATGGTCAGAGGGAAGGTTATTTACTTCCACCTTGACAATGTGAGAAAAGTCCTCAAACTTCCTCAGCTACAAGATGATCCAGAATCCTTTAATAGGAGAATGGATAAAGATAAAAAGCTGGATCAAGTTCTAGAGGACACGATGACATGTCATCATGTCAAGGTTTTCCTATGCTTTTTCATACAAGAAATTGATAATTAGTGCTTAAATATTGCATTCTTTTGTTCTTAAATGGTATATTTCTTTGATCTTTTGATTTGATAAACTTTGTAGGAAATAAGAAGAAAAAATGCACAAAATAAGCTAAAAAGGAGAAAAAAAGTGTTTCGGGGCACACTTTAAAGTTAGAGCACATTTTGATGCCTTAGGCCACGCTTTTAAAAGCGTGCCCAGGACCATGAAGCTTTGGACTTATTATCATGAGATATCATGAATTAATACTTATGCATGCATGCATTGAATTAATATACCAACTATGAATGAAATGCATAAGCTTTACGGCATTAGTAATTAATTGAACCAATGCAAGCATGCATGTAATACATTATTAAAGCCAATTGCAAAAGAACAAATCAGGCTTTATAATGCATTAGCATTGTTAATGAAAGCATGCAATATAAAGCAATGAGCACTATATTTAAAAGCAAGGGAGCGTTCATAAACGCAAGGCAAGGAAGAGCGTTCAATTAATAAACGCTAGCGTTTACAAACCAAGCATTTTCGGTCCCATGAAGAAAAGCACAGCGCGCACAAGGGAACCAAAGGAGCGCTACGCGCTATAGGCAAGAGGAAATTGGCACAAAATGGAGCAGCCAAGGCTCGAAGGGGGGAGTACCCAATGGTAGCGCTCAAAAATTCAAGCACAGAGTTCACTTTAGTGAACTTTCTCGCGCTCGAAGAGGGAACCAAGGCTTCAAGGAGCGCTACGTGCAAAGACCAAACTGAGCGCTAAACCAAGAATTACTAGGCCAGGGAAGGAAGCATACAAGGCAAGTGAGCGCAACGCTCACTAACTCAACAGAGCCCTCCACTGGAGCATGGCTCCAGCTCATTTTAAACCAGAAGCACCCTGACCCATGCCACTTGAACCAAGCAATCCTGACCCACTCTCATTCAAATCCAAAGCAAGCAAAGCCCGTTATCATCACTCAAAGGTACAAGAGATAGTTAGAATAAGAATTTCATTTAATTGTAATTTGTTTTTAATTTCAATTTTATTTTAATTTTGTAAAAGCCTATATAAAGGCATCAATTTTATTTCACTAAAAAGGCTGGCTCTGCTAGAGAGCAGTAGAAGTAGGAGTATAATAGAGAGCTCTCTTTTAATTTTCCTTTTTGAATTTTAAGAATTGGAGATCAAATTTGAGTTTTGCTTTCTGTTTCATTTTCTCTCTTCTGCAATTGTCAATTTCTCTTTGAGATTTCAGAATTGATCTAAGTCTTCTTGCTGATTTATTCGTCTGCTTCTCTGCAATTTTTAAATTTCTGTTCTTGATTTAATTTGATTTACTCTTCCTGCAAGTTTAAGATTCTGTCAATTGTTATTGAGTTCTAATCTATTGTTTTCTTTAATTTTCCTGCACCCAATTCCCTTTACATTTGCTGCACTTTACATTTCTTTCTCTTTAAGTTTCAGTCAATTTTACTTTCTGCAATCTATAATTCCTTGTCATTTACATTCTGCTGCTTGAGTTTCACTCAATTCACCAATGTTAGCTTGACTGAACTAATCACCTCACTAAAGTTTCTTGATCCATCAATCCCTGTGGGATCGACCTCACTTTTGTGAGTTATTACTACTTGATGCGACCCGGTACACTTGCCGGTGAGTTTGTGTGGAATCGTTTTTCCCTCATTAGGACATATGCCTCCCTGGAACCAAGTGGATAACCAATTCAAAAAGTGTTCCAAACCAACTGAAGAGAGGAGATCTCAAACCAGTTGCTGGGGGCTGGCTGAATTTCATTGGGCATTTTATACTTCCCACCAGTAACCGCTCTGAAATCACTGTCAAAAGAGCAGTGATGATTCACTGTATTATGCTAGAAAAAGAAGTGAAGGTTCATTAGCTGATTCCTTCTGAAATTTACATATTGGGAAACAAGGAATCCACTGAGGCCAAATTGGCTTACCGAAGCTTGATTAGTCTGTTATGTAAAGATGCGGGGGTACAGATAGGTGTGGATGAGTACATCCCAGTTGAACGCTGATGAGCGGATATTTTATACGCTTTTTGGGGGTGTTTTCACATAGTTTTTAGTAGGATCTAGCTACTTTTTAGGACATTTTTATTAGTTTTTATGCAAAAATTACATTTCTGGACTTTACTATGAGTTTGTGTGTTTTTCTATGATTTTAGGTATTTTCTGGTTGAAATTGAGGGACCTGAGCAAAAATATAATTTAAAGGCTGAAAAAGGACTGCAGATGCTGTTGGATTTTGACCTCCCTGCACTCAAAATGGAATTTTTGGAACTAAAGGAATCCAAATGGCACGCTCTTAATTTCGTTGGAAAGTAGACATCCAAGGCTTTCCAGCAATATATAATAGTCCATACTTTGCCCAAGTTTAGATGACACAAACTGGCGTTCAACGCTAGCTTTCTACCCTATTATGGCGTTAAACGCCAGAAACAAGTTACAAACCAGAGTTAAACACCAAAAACAAGTTACAAACTGGCGTTTAACTCCAAGAATAGCCTATGCACGTGAAAGCTTCAATTCTCAGCCCCAGCACACACCAGGTGGGCCCTAGAAGTGGATTTCTGCACTATCTGATGACAAGTCATCATATACCCATTTTTCAAGCTAATTTCACTTGTTTTATTAATCTTTATGCACTTTCTTGCATCCTAAGTAAGTGATTTGGAGTGAAAATGCATAACTTCTTGAGATCAAGCAACTACCATTAATTTGATGCTAACTCATGAGGTTTAAGCTAAATTTAATTGAATTTTAATTGATTTATAAACCTTGTGAATTTAGTGATACTTTGAGTGGTTGTTTTGGTTGATTGTAGGTGAAGAAAAGAAGAAAAGAGAAAGCGTGGCTTAAGAAAGCGTGACCCAAGGAGAAAAAGGCGTGGCGCATAAAGGAGGAGTGCAAGTATTGCCCTCCACAAGGGCACACTGCCCTCTAGGAGGGCAACATAAGGAAACAAGGCTTGAGAGGCAACTCTGCCCTGCCCACGACAAGGGCAGAGCACAAAATTGTGCATTGGATCAAAGAAGAGCAAAACCTTGCCCTGCCCTCCACAAGGGCAGTATCGGGCCTTCATGGAAAATAAATCAAAGGAAAAAGCCTACTAATGCTTGCCACAAGAGTCGAACACAGCACAAGGAGAAAGCAAGGAACTAGGCCTCATTATGGTGCCAAGAAAGCCGAGGAAAAATAGTAGCGTGTGCATCGGCCAAGTCTCGAACACGGGACTTCAATTTGGAAACACTGCCCTGCCCTCCGCAAGGGCAGGGCAGCATTTTGTTGTGGCACGGTCAGCACACCATTCTGGCGCACCAAGGGACGGTTCGGTAGCACCAGCAGCACGCACAGGCACCAAACTGGCGCACCAAAATTTTCTGCCCTGCCCTCCGCGAGGGCAGGGCAGCATCCTGCGCACCAAACTCGCACACCACGCCTGCACCATGGCCGCACGCACCAATTCCTGCCCTGCCCTCCACAAGGGCAGGGCAGCCTCCTGGAAGCAATCCTTCATGGGCTAAAATTGGATTAAAAATCCAATAAATTCATTCCTTCACCAAATCAAAAGCCCATCCAAATCCTAAGATCCAAGAATAGAAAGTGTATAAATAGGATCTAGTTTGATGTAATTAGGACCTTTTCCTTTACTTTTGAACTTTGAATTTTCCTTTGAACCTTGACTTTTATTTTGAGCTTTTGAACTTTCACTTTGAGACTTCATTGAGATTTCAGAGAATTGGGGAGGAGAATTGATCTCTCTTCTTCCTCGTTCTTGCTTGGGCATTTTTATTTTTCCTTGTTTGAGTTTTTGGTGTGAAGAATTGAGGAAATTCTGTCTCAATCTCCATCCAAAATCTCTTTAAATCTTCTTCTGCATAATTGAATTTAATTACATTTCCTTTACTGCTTCTTCTTCAATTTCTTGTTAATTGCTTTGTGAATTTGGATCTGGGAAGGCTATTAAGATCTAGACTTGGCTATCTAGTCTCTTGAGTCCTGAGATCCCATTTTCCTTGTTGGTTCTTCTGTGAACCCTGCTGCAATTTAATTTCATTTTCTGTTTGAACTTTAGTTACTTCCAAGTCTTCTTCTGCTTTATTAATTGTTGCAATTTACTTCCCTTGCTGAATTTCTGAATTCCCAATCCTCAACTCCCCTTTTACATTTAATGCAATTTACATTTCTTGCACTTTAAGTTACCGCAATTTACATTTCTTGCACTTTAAGTTTCAGTCATTTATATTTCTTGTTCTTAAGATTCAACAAATTTACTTTCCTATTCTTTATTTTACTGCAATTTCTCCATCTCCCTTTACATTCCAAGCAATTTAGTTTCTGTTAATGATAAATCACTCAACCAATACTTGATTCGCTTGACTAAATCAACCACCAACTAAAATTGCTCAATCCTTCAATCCCTGTGGGATCGACCTCACTCCCGTGAGTTTTTATTACTTAATGCGACCTGGTGCACTTGCCGGTGAGTTTTGTGTTGGATCGTTTTCCACACATCACTATCTATCTTAGTTTACTCATTTTTTGTAAACCTAGGTTACTAGTTGAGTATAAAAACTACTTTTAGAGATTTATTTTGTACCTCATGACATTTTACATCTGAATTTGTATCTTTGACGGCATGAGTCTCTAAATCCCATGGTTAGGGGTGAGGAGCTCTGCTGTGTCTCAATGAATTAATGCAATTATTTCTGTTTTCTATTTAATCACGCTTGTTTCTATTCTAAGATGTTCATTCAGACTTCAACATGATGAATGTGATGATCCATGACACTCATCACCATTCTCAACCTATGAACGCATGCCTGACAACCACTTCCGTTCTATCTTAGATTGAATATATGTCTCATGGGTTCCTGGCTTACAAGTTTGACTGCCTCTCCTGACAACAGAGCATTCAAATTCGTGAGATCAGAGTCTTCGTGGTATAAGCTAGAATTAATTGGCAGCATTCCTGAAATCCAGAAAGTCTAAACCTTGTCTGTGGTATTCTGAGTAGGATCCGGGAAGGGATAACTGTGACGAGCTTCAAACTTATGAATGCTGGGTGTGGTGAGAGATGCAAAAGGATCAATGGATCCTATTCAAACATTAGTGAGAACCAACAGATGATTAGCCATGTACATGCATGGACCATTTTCACTGAGAAGACGGCTGGTAGCCATTGACAATGGTGATCCACCAACATACAGCTTGCCATGGAAAGAGACCTGCGTGTGTGAAGAAGAAGACAGTAGAAAAGTAGAAATTCAAATGACAGAGCATCTCCAAAACTCCAACCCATTCTCCATTACTACGTAACAAGTATTCATTCCATGCTCTTTCACTTTTCACAATTAAAACTAAGAACCACTATTGATATCCTGATTAAGAATAATAAGATAACCATAGCTTGCTTCAAGCTGGCAATCTCCATAGGATCGACCCTTACTCACGTAAGGTATTACTTGGACGGCCTAGTGCACTTGCGGGTTAGTTGTGCAAAATTACATAGTGTGAGTGTAATTTTCGTGCACCAAACACCCAATCACCAAAAAAGGTAATGGATGGACCTCAAGTTCTAGACAAAACCATCAAGAGGAGGGCACATGAAGCATCAGTCAACAAGCTGCAAGAAGCTATGAATCAACTCAAAGAAGAGCAGCAGAATCAAAACAGCATGCTCTGCAAACTGCTCAAAGAACAGGAGAAGCAAGGGTGTGAGATACAGGAGCTAAAGCGCCAGAAGCTGTCCCTTGAAGAGCTAGTCATCCCACAGATTGAGGGAGCAGCTCTCTCTCAAAATAAAGGTTGTTGAGTCCTAACTCTGTGATAACTTTTGTTATTAGAGACCTATTTTAAGAGTTACATGAGAATTAGTATTAGAGTAGTTTATTTTTATTATTCCATAAGTATTAGTAGCATTTAAATTTCCATTTTAATTTTCTGATATTTTAATAAAATTTGAATTGCATGAGTAGTACTCTATTTTTATCAATTTGGCTATAATTTACTCTTCTTATCATAATCAAACATGAATAAAATAGTAGATTTTTTTAGAAGAGCAAGGGTGCAAACATTTCGAGTATATAATAAGAAAAATCCAAATTATTTATATGTGGTGGCATTACTTTGGCTCTCTGAATGAATGCATAAAGAGTACATATTTTCTTTATATAATGAAATTTAAGTAATGTTTGGCTCCTGAAAGAATGAGGTAAACAGAAAGATGTTATTGATAATCTGAAATATCATAAAATTGATTCTTAAAGCAAGAAAAAGCAGTAAAAAAAGCAAAAAAGCTTGTAACCCTTTAAACAAAAAGGCAAGGGTGAAATGGATCCAAGGCTTTGAGCATCAATGGATAGGAGGGCCCAAAGGAATAAAATCCTGGTCTAAACAGCTAAATCAACATGTCCCTAACCATGTGCTTGTGTCATGAAGGTCCAAGTGAAAAGCTTGGACTGAGTGGTTAAAGTCATGATCCAAAGCAAAAGAGTGTGCTTAAGAACTCTGGGCACCTCTAACTGGGGACTCTAGCAAAGCTGAGTCACAATCTGAATAGGTTCACCTAGTTATGTGTCCGTGGCAATTATGTATCCGGTGGTAATATTAGAAAAAATGCTTAGGGTCACAGCCAAGACTCAAAGAAGCTGTGTTCAAGAATCAATCAAAATTAAACTAGGAAAATCAATAACCTCATCTGCATGCTGAGTTCTGAAAGAAGCCAATCATTCTAAGTTTCAGAAGATAAAGTGAGATGCCAAAACTATTCAGAAGTAAAAAGCTATAAGCCCCGCTCATCTAATTTGAATTTGAACTTCATTAAAGACTCTGAGATTTTATTGCACCATAATCTTCTTTTTATCCTATTTTATTTATCTAGTTTCTTGGGGACAAGCAACAGTTTAAGTTTGGTGTTGTGATGAGCGGATATTTTATACGCTTTTCGGTAGTGTTTTCATATAGTTTTTAGCATGTTTTAGTTACTTTTTATCACATGTTTATTAGTTTTTATGCAAAAATAACATTTCTGGACATTACTATGATTTTGTGTGTTTTTCTGTAATTTTAGGTATTTTCTGGTTAAAATTGAGAGACCTGAGCAAAATCTGATTCAGAGGCTGAGAAAGGACTGCAGATGCTGCTGGATTCTGACCCTCCTGCACTCAAAGTAGATTTTCTGGAGCTACAGAGACCCAATTGGCGCACTCTCAATTGATTTAGAAAGTAGACATCTTGGGCTTTCCAGCAATATATAATAGTTTATACTTTTCCCAAGATTTCATGGCCCAAACTGGCGTTAAACACCAGCCAAAAACCCTTTTCTGGCGTAAAACGCCAGAACTGGCATACATCTTGGCATTAAACGCCCATTTTGGCATCCAGGGTGGCGTTTAACTCCACTTTGAGGCACATGCACGTGGAAGCTTGGAAGCTCATCCCAAACACTCACCAAGTGGGCCCCGGAAGTAAATTTCTACACTATCTGCACTTAGTTGGGTGCAGTGGCAGTGTGCAAAAGGATAAAGAGATCCTATTTCGACATAAGTGGGAACCGACAGATGATTAGCCGTGCAGAAACCATAACTGGACCATTTTCACTGAGAGGACGGATGGTAGCCATTGACAACAGTGATCCACCAACATATAGCTTGTCATAGAAGGAGCCATGCGTGTTTGGAGAAGAAGACAGAAAGAAAGCAGAGGTTCAGACGACAGAGCATCTCCCGAATCTCAACCGGTTCTTCATTACTGAACCACAAGTATTATTCATTTCATGCTCTTTTACTTTCTACAAATAAAACCATTTTTATTATTAATTTCCTGACTAAGAGTACAAGATAACCATAGCTTGCTTCAAGCCAGTAATCTTCGTGGGATCGACCCTTACTCACGTAAGGTATTACTTGGATGACCCAGTGCACTTGCTGGTTAGTTGTACCGGAGTTGTGAAAAGTGTGATTCACAATTCCGTGCACCAAGTTTTTGGCGCCGTTGCCGGGGGATTGTTCGATTTTGGACAACTGACGGTTCATCTTGTTGCTTAGATTGGGTAATTTTATTTTATGTTTAAGCTTTTTATTTTTATTTTTGAAAAAAATACAAAAAAAATTAATAAAATCATAAAAACCAAAGAAATTGTGTTTTTTGTTTGAGTCTTGTGTCAAATTTTAAGTTTGGTGTCAATTGCATGTTTTAATTTTTCTTAAATTTTCGAAAATATATGCATTGTGTTATTTCTTGATCTTCAAGTTGTTTCTTGTTTATTTTTCTTGTTTGATCTTTAGTTTTTCTTGTTTGGTGTCTTTCCTTATTTTTCTTGTGCATTTTCAAATTATTAGTGTCCAAAGTATAAAAATTTTTAAGTTTGGTGTTTTTTGTGTCCTTATTTCCTTAAAAATTTTCAAAATTTGTTCTTGGTGTTAATCTTGATCTTCAAAGTGTTCTTAGTGTTCATCTGGATATTCAAAGTTTTCTTGTTTTTTTCTTTGTTTTGATCTAAAAATTTTAAGTTTGGTGTCTTTTTAGTGTTTTTCTCTTTCCTCATTAAATTCAAAAAATATCTCTTCCTTTGTTTACTCATCAGTTTCGAATTCCTTAGGTTGACTTAGTCAAAATTTTTAAAATTTGGTAGTTTCTTGTTAGTCAAGTCAAAATTTCAATTTTAAAAAATTTATCTTTTTAAATCTTTTTCAATTTTCTTTTTATATTTTTCAAAAATCTTTTATAATATTTTTCAAAATCTTTTTCTTTTGTATATATAATTTTCGAACTACTTGTCTTAGTTTATTATTTTGATTGAAAAATTTTAAGTTTGGTGTTTTCTTGTTAAGAAAGTTTCAATCTTTAAAATTTTAAAATCATATCTTTGTCAAAAAAACTTTTCTTTTATTTATTTTCTTACAAATATCTTTAATTTTAAGACACATCTTTTTCAAAACTTCCTAACCACCCTATCTCTCTTCATTAATTAATTAATTAATTTATTAGTTTTCTAATTTCTTTTATTACTTTTTATTTTCTTAATTTTTGAAACTTGCAGAAATTTTTATTTACTTTATTTTAATTTCATTAAAAAAAAAGAGGGGAATAAAATTTTTATTTACAATCCACATTATCTCCCTTTCTCCATTATGGACCTAAGTGGAAATGAACAGCCCAAAAGGACTCTGGGGTCATATGCTAACCTCACTACTGCTTCATATGGGAGTAGTATCTGTATACCTCTCATCAGAGCCAGCAATTTTGAGCTAAACCCTCAGCTCATTAACATGGAGTAGCAAAATTGCCAGTATTCCGGTCTTCCACAGGAAGAACCTACTGAGTTTTTGGCACAGTTCTTACAAATTGCAGACACAGTGTGTGATAAGAAAGTAGATCAGGATATCTACAAATTATTGCTGTTTCCATTTGTTGTAAAAGATCAAGCTAAGAGGTGGTTAAACAATCAACCTAAAGCCAGCATAAGAACATGGAAACAGTTGTCAGACAAATTCCTGAATCAATATTTCCCTCCAAAAAGGATGACATAACTAAGGCTGGACATCCAAGGCTTTAAACAAGAGGATAATGAATTTCTTTATAATGCCTGGGAGAGGTACAGAGAGATGCTAAGGAAATGCCACTCTAAAATATTTTCAGAATGGGTGCAATTAGACATCTTCTACTACGGGCTTACAGAAAAGGCCTAGATATCTCTAGACCACTCAGGTGGTGGATCTATACACATGAGAAAAATAGTTGAAGAGGCTCAAGAGCTCATTGATACAGTTGCTAGAAATCAGCATCTGTACTTAAGTAGTGAGTCCTCCATGAAAGAAGAGGCTAAAGCAGTATCCACTGAACCTAATCCTCCAGAACAAGTTGCTAAACTCAATCAGCAATTGCTTTTTCTAACAACATAGTTGGCAGAATTTAAGGAGATGCTACAAGATACCAAAAATGCTAACAAGAATATGGAAGCACAATTGGATAAAACAAGACAGCAGTTATCTAAACAAATAATAGAAGAATGCCAAGCTGTTCATTTAAAGAGTGGAAAGACATTGAATGTCTCAACTTAAAGCAGCAGAAAGCCAAGAAAGGAACAACTGAAAGAGGATGACCAATTCACTGCCCAAAATCCCTCTGAGGACAGTAAGAGCCCATTGAGGAATGATTCTGGCGTTCAAACGCCAGAAAAGGGTCAGAAGTCGGTGTTAAACGCCCATACTACAGTCAATTCTGGTGTTCAAATGCCAGAAAAGGGTGGCAACCTGGCGTTAAATGCCCATACAGCACCCAATTCTGGCGTTCAAACGCCAATGAGGGATCAAACACGTGCAAGTGCTGATAACAACCCCCTTAAGCAGGCTTCTCCAACCACTTCTGTAGGGAATAAACCTGTAGCAACTAAGGTTGAAGAATATAAAGCTAAGATGCCTTATCCTCAGAAACTCTGTTAAGCAGAATAGGATAAACAATTTGCCCGCTTTGCAGACTATCTCAAGACTCTTGAAATAAAGATTCCATTTGCAGAGGCACTTGAGCAAATACCCTCTTATGCTAAGTTCATGAAGGAGATCTTAAGTCATAAGAAGGATTGGAGGGAGACTGAAAAAGTTTTTCTCACTGAAGAATGTAGTGCAGTAATATTAAAGTGCTTACCAGAGAAGCTTAAAGATCCCGGAAGCTTTATGATACCATGCACATTAGAGGATAATTGTACCAAGACAACTTTATGTGATCTTGGGGCAAGTATCAACCTAATACTTGCATCCACTATCAGAAAGCTTGGTTTGACTGAAGAAGTCAAACTAACCCGAATATGTCTCCAACAAGCTGATGGCTCCATTAAATTTCCATCAGGCGTAATTGAGGACATGATCGTCAAGGTTGGGCCATTCGCCTTTCCCACTGACTTTGTAGTGCTGGCAATGGAGGAGCACAAGAGTGCCACTCTCATTCTAGGAAGACCTTTCCTAGCAACTGGACGAACTCTCATTAACGTCCAAAAATGGGAGGTGACCCTGAGAGTCAATGAGGATGAGTTTAAGTTGAATGCTGTCAAAGCTATGCAGCATCCAGACACATCTAAAGACTGCATGAGCGTTGATATTATTGACTCCCTAGTGGAAGAAGTCAATATGACTGAGAGTCTCAAATCAGAGCTAGAGAACATGTTTAAAGATGTTCAGCCTGATTTGGAGGAACCAGAGAAAATAGAAGAATCTCTAAAATCTCCTCAGGAAGAGGAGAAGCCTCCTAAACTCGAGCTCAAGCCACTACCACCATCCCTGAAATATGCATTTCTGGGAGAAGATGACCCTTTTTCCGGTAATCATAAGCTCTACTTTAAAGCCACGGGAAGAGAAAGCACTAATTCAAGTGCTAAGGACACACAAGATAGCTCTTGGGTGGTCCATAGGTGATATTAAGGGCATTAGCCCAGCCAGATGAATGCACAAGATCCTATTGGAGGATGATGCTAAGCCAGTGGCTCAACCAAAAGGCGACTGAATCCAACCATGAAGAAGGTGGTGCAGAAAGAGGTCACTAAGTTACTAGAGGCTGGGATTATTTATCCTATTTCTAATAGCCCCTGGGTAAGCCCTGTCCAAGTTGTCCCTAAAAAGGGAGGCATGACAGTAGTTCATAATGAAAAGAATGAACTGGTTCCTACAAGAACAGTTACAGGGTGGCGAATGTGTATTGACTATAGAAGGCTTAATACAGCCACCAGAAAGGATTATTTTCGTTTGCCATTCATAGACCAGATGCTAGAGAGACTAGCAGGTCATAAATACTACTGCTTTTTAGATGGCTATTCAGGTTACAACCAAATTGCAGTAGATCCTTAGGACCAAGAGAAAACAGCATTCACATATCCATCTGGAGTATTTGCTTACAGAAGAATGCCATTTGGTCTGTGCAATACACCTGCAACCTTTCAGAGGTGCATGCTCTCTATCTTCTCTGATATGGTAGAGAAATTTCTGGAAGTCTTCATGGATGACTTTTTAGTATTTTGAGACTCATTTAGCTCCTGTCTTGACCATCTAGCACTTGTTCTTAAAAGGTGCCAAGAGACTAACCTGGTTTTAAACTGGGAGAAATGTCACTTTATGGTAACTGAAGGAATTATCCTTGGGCACAGAATTTTGAACAAGGGAATAAAGGTGGATCAAGCTAAAGTAGAAGTAATTGAAAAATTACCACCACCTGCCAATGTTAAGGCAATCAGAAGCCTTCTGGGACATGCAGGATTCTATAGGAGGTTTATAAAGGATTTTTCAAAAATTGCAAAACCTCTGAGCAATCTGCTAGCTGCTGATACACCATTTGTCTTTGACAAAGAGTGTTTGCAGGCCTTTGAGACTCTGAAAGCTAAGCTGGTCACAACACCTGTCATTTCTGCACCAGACTGGACATTACCATTCGAACTAATGTGTGATGCCAGTGACCATGCCATTGGTGCAGTAATTGGATAGAGGCATGACAAGCTTCTGCATGTCATTTACTATGCTAACTGTGTTTTAAATGACGCATAGAAGAATTACACAACCACAGAAAAGGAGTTGCTTGCAGTGGTTTATGCCATTGACAAGTTCAGATCATACTTAGTAGGATCAAAAGTGATTGTCTACACTGACCATGCTGCTCTAAAATATCTCCTCACAAAGCAGGATTCAAAACCCAGACTCATAAGATAGGTGTTTCTTCTGCAAGAGTTTGATATAGAAATAAGAGACAGAAAAGGGAGAGAGAACCAAGTAGCCGATCACCTGTCCTAGATAGAACCAGTAGCAGGCGCGTCCCTCCCTCCTACTGAGATCTCTGAAACCTTTTCGGATGAGCAACTATTTGCCATTCAGGAAGTACCGTGGTTTGCAGACATTGCAAACTATAAAGCTGTGAGATTCACACTCAAATAAAGTGTTCATTAGTGTTTATGATTTCATGGAAGATGATGGAGTGCTCTTGGTGCTCCACTCTTAGGTGCTCCATGTTGGGACTCAATTCTCTTAAAGAGGTGTTGAGTTGCTCCCAATAGTTGTGTGGAGGGAAATGCATCCCTTGAGGCATCTCAGGGATTTCTTGATGAGGGACTTGCTCATGCTCTTGTTGAGGTCCATGAGTGGGCTCTCTTGTTTGCTCCATCCTCTTTCTAGTGATGGGCTTTTGAGATGAATCTCTCCATCTCCCATGACTCGGAGTTGGAAGCAACTGCCTTCCCTTTCCTCTTCCTAGAGGTTTCTCCGGCCTTAGGTACCATTAGTGATTATGAAAAGTAAAAAGTTGAGCTTTTTCACACCAAACTTAAAAGCTCTGCTTGTCCTCGAGCAAAATAAGATAAAAGGGACTAGAAGAAGAATGATGCAATTAATTTTGAAAACTTATTACTGTATACAAGAAAAATTAAAAAGAGTTGAAAAGAATTTGAAAAGATATGCAAGTTTTGAAAATGTTTTGGAAGGGATTGAAAATAATTAAAAAGAATTTGAAAGATTATTAATATTTGAAAATAGAAATTGAAAGATGAATGTTTAACATATGTTTGATGCAAAAAAATTATGACTTAAAACATGAAAAATTGAAAAAATTCGAATTAGAAACAAAATTACCTCACTTTTGCTGTTCTGGCGTTAAACGCCTAGAATGATAGCCATTCTGGCGTTTAACACACATCTGGTAGCCAAGTTGCACGTTTAACGCCCAGCCAGGTACCCTGGCTGACGTTAAATGCCAGAAATCTTTTGTTACTGGACTTTTTTCTGAACGCCCAGGATGCTACTGTTTCTGGTGTTAAACGCCCAGAATGCTGCCCATTCTGGCGTTTAACACCCAGAATGATACCTTTACTGGCATTAAACACCCAGAATGATAGCCATTCTGGCGTCTAACGCCCATAATGCCTCTTTACTGGCGTTTTAACGCCAGTGAGCTCTTTTTCTCTGTGATTCCTTTGCTTTATATTCTGAACCTTCATTTCTCTATATTATTTACTGAAATGTATTATCAAATATGAATAACAAAATTAAATAAACTTATATAATTTTTATAAACATCTAATTTTTGCTAATGGCTGGGTTGCCTCCCAGCAAACGCTTCTTTACTATGTTTAGCTGGACTTTACTGAGCTTTAATCTAGTCTCAGTCTTGAGCATTCTTGCTCAACATTACCTTCAAGATAATGCTTGACTCTCTGTCCATTAACAATGAACTTTTTGTCTGAGTCAATATCCTGAAGCTCTACATAACCATATGGTGACACACTTGTAATCACATATGGTCCTTTCCACCGGAATTTTAATTTCCCAGGTAACAATTTGAGCCTAGAGTCAAACAACAGAACCTTTTGTCTTGGCTCAAAGACTCTAGATGACAGCTTTCTGTCATGCCACCTTTTTGCTTTCTCCTTGTAAATTTTAGCATTTTCGAAAGCATTGAGTCTGAACTCCTCTATCTCATTCAACTGGACCAATCTTTTCTCTCCAGCTACCTTAGCATCAAGGTTTAGGAACCTGGTTGCCCAGTAGGCCTTGTGTTCCAGTTCCACTAGCAGATGACAGGCTTTTCCATACCCAAGCTGGTATGGAGAGGTCCCTATAGGAGTTTTGAATGCGGTTCGTATGCCCACAGAGCATCATCCAGACTCCGTGCTCGATCCCTTCTACGGGTACTTACAGTCCATTCCAGGATTCGTTTTAGTTCTCTATTTGAGACTTCAGCCTGCCCATTTGTCTGTGGATGATACAGAGTTGCCACTTTGTGGTTAATTCCATATCGGATCAGAGCAGAGTCAAGCTATTTTTTGCAAAAATGAGTACCCCCATCACTGATCAGTACTCTAGGGACACCAAACCTGCTGAAGATATGCTTCTGGAGGAACTTCAGTATTGTCTTAGTATCATTAGTGGGTGTTGCAATTGCCTCTACCCATTTAGATACATAGTCTACTGCCACCAGAATATAAGTGTTTGAATATGAAGTTGGGAAATGCCCCATGAAGTCAATACCCCATACATCAAACAACTCAATCTCTAAGATCCCTTGCTGAGGTATGGCATAACCGTGAGGCAGATTACCAGCTCTCTGGCAACTGTCACAGTTACGTACAAACTCTCGGGAGTCTCTATAAAGAGTAGGCCAGTAGAATCCACATTGGAGAACCCTTGTGGTTGTTCGCTCACCTCTGAAATCTCCTCCATATTGTGATCCATGGCAATGCCATAGGATCTTCTGTGCCTCTTCTCTAGGCACACATCTACAGATTATTCTGTCTGCACATCTCTTAAAGAGATATGGTTCATCCCACAAGTAGTACTTTGCATCAGAAACCAATTTTTTTGTTTGCTGCCTACTGTACTCTTTGGGTGTGAATCTCACAGCTTTATAGTTTGCAATGTCTGCAAACCATGGAACTTCCTAAATGGCAAAGAGTTGCTCATCCGGAAAGGTTTCAGAGATCTCAGTAGGAGGGAGGGACGCTCCTACTACTGGTTATATCCGGGACAGGTGATCAGCTACTTGGTTCTCTGTCCCTTTTCTGTCTCTTATTTCTATATCAAACTCTTGCAGAAGAAACACCTATCTTATGAGTCTGGGTTTTGAATCCTGCTTTATGAGGAGATATTTTAGAGCAGCATGGTCAGTATACACAATCACTTTTGATCCTACTAAGTAAGATCTGAACTTGTCAATAGTATAAACCACTAGAAGCAACTCCTTTTCTGTGGTTGTGTAATTCTTCTGTGCGTCATTTAAAACACGGCTAGCATAATAAATGACATGCAGAAGCTTGTCATGCCTCTGTCCTAATACTGCACCAATGGCATGGTTACTGGCATCACACATTAGTTCGAATGGTAATGTCTAGTCTTGAGCAGATATCACTGGTGCTATGACCAGCTTAGCTTTCAGAGTCTCAAAGGCCTGCAAACACTATGTGTCAAAGACAAATGGTGTATCAGCGGCTAGCAGATTGCTCAGAGGTTTTGCAATTTTTGAAAAATCCTTTATAAACCTCCTATAGAATCCTGCATGCCCCCAGAAAGCTTCTGATTGCCTTAACATTGGCAGGTGGTGGTAATTTTTCAATTACCTCTACTTTGGCTTGATCCACCTTTATCCCCTTATTCAAAATTTTGTGCACAAGGACAATTCCTTCAGTCACCATAAAGTGACGTTTTTCCCAATTTAAAACCAGGTTAGTCTCTTGGCACCTTTTTAGAACAGGCGCTAGATGGTCAAGACAGGAGCTGAATGAGTCTCCAAATACTGAGAAGTCATCCATGAAGACTTCCAGAAGTTTTTCCACCATATTAGAGAAGATCGAAAGCATGCATCTCTGAAAGGTTGCAGGTGCATTGCACAGACGAAATGGCATCCTTCTATAGGCAAATACTCCAGATGGACATGTGAATGTTATTTTCTCTTGGTCCTGAGGATCTACTGCAATTTGATTGTAACCTGAATAGCCATCCAAAAAATAGTAGTATTCATGACCTGCTAGTCTCTCTAGCATCTGGTCTATGAATGGTAGAGGAAAATGATCATTTTTGGTGGTTGTATTGAGCCTTCTGTAGTTAATACACATACGCCACCCTGTAACTATTTTTGTAGGAACCAGTTCATTCTTTTCATTATGAACCACTGTCATGCCTCCCTTCTTGGGGACAACTTGGACAGGGCTCACCCACGGGGTATTAGAAATGGGATAAATAATCCCAGCCTCTAGTAACTTAGGGACCTCTTTTTACACCACCTCCTTTATGGCTGGATTCAGCCACCTCTGTGGTTGAACCACTGGCTTAGCATCATCCTCCAATAGGATCTTGTGCATGCATCTGGCTAGGCTAATGCCTTCAAGATCACTTATGGACCACCCAAGAGCTGTCTTGTGTGTCCTTAGCACCTGAATTAGTGCTTTCTCTTCCTGTGGCTCTAAAGCAGAGCTTACGATTACCAGAAAAGTGTCATCTTCTCCCAAAAATGCATACTTCAGGGTTGGTGGTAGTGGTTTGAGCTCGGGTTTAGGAGGCTTCTCCTCTTCCTGAGGAATTTTCAGAGGTTCTTTTTTTTCTCTGGTTCCTCCAGATCAGGCTGAACATCTTTAAAAATATTCTCTAGCTCTAATTCGAGACTCTCGGTCATATTGACCTCTTCCACCAAGGAGTCAATAATATCAATGCTCATACAATCTTTTGATGTGTCTGGATGCTGCATAGCTTTGACAGCATTCAACTTAAACTCATCTTCATTGACTCTCAGGGTCACCTCCCCTTTTTAGACGTCAATGAGAGTTTGTCCAGTTGCTAAGAAAGGTCTTCTTAGAATGAGAGTTGCACTCTTGTGCTCCTCCATTTCCAGCACTACAAAGTCAATGGGAAAGGCAAATGGCCCAACCTTGACGATCATGTCCTCAGTTATGCCAGATGGAGTTTTAATGGAGCCATCAGTAAGTTGGAGCCATATTTGGGTTGGTTTGACTTCTTCAGTCAAACCAAGCTTTCTGATAGTGCATACAGGTATCAGGTTGATACTTGCCCCATGGTATCATAGAGCTGTCTTAGTACAAGCATCCTCTAATATGCATGGTATCATAAAGCTTCCGGGATCCTTAAGCTTCTCTGGTAAAGTTTTCAGAATGACTGCACTGTATTCTTCAGTGAGGAAAACTTTTTCAGTTTCTCTCCAATCCTTCTTATGACTTAAGATCTCTTTCATGAACTTAGCATAACAGGGTATTTGCTCAAGTGCCTCTGCAAACAAAATCTTTATTTCAAGAGTCCTAAGATAGTCTACAAAGCGGGCAAATTGTTTATCCTGTTTCGCTTGATGGAGTTTTTGAGGATAAGGCATTTTGGCTTTATATTCTTCAACCTTAGTTGCTGCAGGTTTATTTCTTACAGAAGCGGTTGGAGAAGCCTGCTTAAGGGGGTTGTTATCAGCACTTGCAGGTGTCTGATCCCTCATTGGCATTTGAATGCCAAAATTTGGTGTTGTATTGGCATTTAACGCCAGATTGCTACCCTTTTCCATCGTTTGAACGTCAGAATTGGTTGCTATATGGGCGTTTAAGGCCGACTTCTGACCCTTTTCTGGTGTTTGAATGCCAGAATTGTTCCTCCCTGGGCTCTTACTGTCTTCAGAGGAATTTTGGACAATGAATTGGTCATCCTCTATCAGGTGTTCCTTTCTTGGCTTCCTGCTACTTTGAGTTGAGACATTCAATACTCCTTAAATGAACAGCTTGGTACTCTTCTGTTATCTGTTTAGGATAACTATTGTCTTGTCTGATCCAATTGTGCTTCCATATTCTTGTTAGCATCTTTAGTGTTTTGTAGCATCCCTTTAAATTTTGCTAACTATTTTGTTAGAAAAAGTAATTGCTGATTGAGTTTAGTGACTTGTTCTAGAGGACTAAGTTTAGTAGATACTGCTTTAGCCTCTTCTTTCTAAGAGGACTCACTATTTAAGTACAGATGCTGATTTCTAGCAACTGTATCAATAAGCTCTTGAGCCTCTTCAATTGTCTTTCTCATGTGTATAGATCCACCAGCTGAGTGGTCTAGAGATATCCGAGCCTTTTCTATAAGCCCGTAGTAGAAGATGTCTAACTACACCCATTCTAAAAATATTTCATAGGGGCATTTCCTTAGCATCTCTCTGTACCTCTCCTAGGCATTATAAAGAGATTCATTGTCCTCTTGTTTAAAGCCTTGGATGTCCAGCCTTAGCTGTGTCATCCTTTTTGGAGGGAAATATTGATTCATGAATTTGTCTGACAACTGTTTCCATGTTATTATGCTGGCTTTGGGTTGATTGTTTAACCAGTACTTATCTTGGTCTTTTACAGCAAATGAAAACAGTAATAATCTGTAGACATCCTGATCTACTTCCTTATCACGTACTGTGTCAGCAATTTGTAAGAACTATGCCAGAAACTCAGTAGGTTCTTCCTGTGGAAGATCGGAATACTGGCAATTTTGCTGCACCATGATAATGAGCTGACGGTTTAGCTCAAAAGTGCTGGCTCTGATGGTTGGTATACAGATACTACTCCCATATGAAGCAGTAGTGGGGTTAGCATATGACCCCAGAGTCCTTCTGGACTGTTCATTTCCACTTAGGTCCATGATGGAGAAAGGGAAATGATGTGGATTGTAAATAAAAATTTTTATTCCTTATTTTAATTAAAGAAATTAAAATAGAGTAAAAATAATTTATGCAAGTTTCAAAATTTAAGAAGAAAAAAAGAAATAAAAGAAATTTGAAAACTAAATTAATTAATTAATCAAAAAGATTTGAAAAAGATATAATTTACAAATTTTAAAGATTGAAACTTTCTTAACAAGAAAACACCAAACTTAAAATTTTTCAATCAAAATAATGAAATAGGACAAGTAATTCGAAAATTATAAAGAAAAAGAAAAAGAGTTTGAAAAATTTTATAAAAGATTTTTGAAAAATATAAAAAGAAAATTTAAAAAGAATTTGTTTTGAAAAAGATTTAAAAAAATAAATTTTTAAAATTAAAATTTTGAACTGACAAACAAGAAACTACCAAATTTTAAAAATTTGGACTAAATCAACCCAAGGAATTCGAAAATGATGAGTAAATGAAGGAAAAAATATTTTTTGAATTTAATGAGGAAAGAGAAAAACAATAAAATGACACCAAAGTTAGAATTTTTAGATCAAAACAAAGGAAACAAACAAGAAAACTTTGAATGTTAAGATGAACACCAAGAACACCTTGAAGATCAAGATGAACACCAAGAATAATTTTTGAAAATTTTTTAAGGAAATAAGGACACAAGAAACACCAAACTTAAAAATTTTTTATACTTTGGACACTAATAATTCAAAAATGTATAAGATAAACAACAAAAGACTCCAAATAAGAAAATTTAAAGATCAAAATAGAGAAAATTATCAAAAACAAATTGAAGATCAAGAAATAACTATGAACATGTGATTAAAATTATGAAGAAAAATAAAAACATGCAATTCGAAGAATTGAAGGAAAATAAAAACATGCAATTCACACCAAACTTAAAACATGAAACTAAACTCAAACAGAAGTCTCAAAGAAAAATTAAAGATTAATAAAGAAAAATAAAATTTTTGAAAAATTTTTTTTAGAAAGAAAATAAAAGACTCAAATTTAGTGACTCTACACCAAAACGATAAATTATTCCTAATCTAAGTAACAAGATGAACCGTCAGTTGTTCAAACTCGAACAATCCGCGGCAACGGCGCCAAAAACTTGGTGCATGGAATTGTGATCATACTTTTCACAACTCCGGTATAACTAACCAGCAAGTGCACTGGGTCGTCCAAGAAATAAAACCTTACGCGAGTAAGGGTCGATCCCACGGAGATTGTCGGCTTGAAGAAAGCTATGGTCATCCTGTAAACCTTAGTCAGGCGTATTCAAATGGTTATGAGTTTTGATAGTTGAAAGATAAATAAAATTTAAATTAAAATAAAGATACTTACGTAATTCATTGGTGGAAATTTTAGATAAGCGTTTGGAGATGCTTTGTTGCTTCTGAACTTCTGCTTTCTTATTGTCTTCATCCAATCATTTATGCTCCCTTCCATGGCAAGCTGTATGTTGGTGAATCACCGTTGTCAATGGCTACCATCCGTCCTCTCTGTGAAAATAGTCCAGGCTACGGTTTTTGTACGACTAATCAACTGTCAGATTTTTCGTCTCGGATAAAAAATACCAGGCACAGCTACCGCACAGCTAATCATTTGTCGGTTCTCACTTGTGTCGGAATAGGATCTCTCTATCCTTTTGCACACTGTTACTGTGCCCAACATTTGTGAGTTTGAAGCTTGTCACAGTCATCCCTTCCTAGATCCTACTCGGAATACCACAGACTAGGTTTAGACTTTTCGGATCTCAGGAATGCTGCCAATTGGTTCTAGCCTATACCACGGAGGTTCTAACCTCACGGACTCGGTCCGTAGATCAGAGACCTAAGAGACTATACTCCGGCTATCGTCCAATGACTACGTTGAACATCATATAGACTGCTTGTGGTTGTCAGGCACGCGGATCTTGACTAAGCGAGTAACGAAGATAGTCGGTGATTGTCACGGATCACCCCTTCATTCTGACTTAACTGAATTAAGTACAAGATTATATCTTGGAGAAGAAATAAGCGTGAATTGAAAGAGAAACAATAGTACTTGCATTAATTCATGAAGAACAGCAGAGCTCCACACCTTAATCTATGATGTGTAGAAACTCCATCGTTGGAAAATACATAAGAGAAAAAGGTCTAGGCATGGCCGAATGGCCAGCCTCCCCAAATATGAAAAGTCGCACAAAAGTGATCCCAATATCAAAAGATGATCCAAAGATATGAATACAATAGGAAGAAGTGCTATTTATACTAAACTAGTTACTAAGGATTACAGAAAATAAGTAACTAAGTGCAGATAGTGCAAAAATCCACTTCCGGAGACCACTTGGTGTGTCTTGGGCTGAGCTTGGATGCCATTTTGGGCATTTAACTCTAGTTCTGGTGCCAGTTCTGGCATTTTACGCCAGAAAAGGGTCTCTGGTGGGCGTTTGAACGTCAGTTTGGGCCATCAAATCTCGGGAAAAGTATGAACTATTAATCATTGTTGGAAAGCCCAAGATGTCTACTTTCTAAGGCAATTGAGACCGCGCCAATAGGGCTTTTGTAGCTCCAGAAAATTCTCTTCGAGTGCAGGAGGGTTAGAATCCAACAGCTTCTGCAGTTCTTTCTCAGCCTCTAAATCAGACTTTTGCTCAGGTCCCTCAATTTCAGTTAGAAAATACCAGAAATTAAAAAAAGACACACAAACTCATAGTAAAGTCCAGAAATGTGATTTTTGCATAAAAACTAATAAAAATATAAAAAAAGTATCTAAAACATACTAAAAACTACCTAAAAATAATGCCAAAAAGCGTATAAATTATCCACTCATCACAACACCAAACTTAAATTGTTGCTTGTCCCCAAGAAACTAAAAACAGAATAGGATAAAAAGAAGAGAAAATACAATAAATTTTAAAATATCAATGAAGCTTAATTTCAATTAGATGAGCGGGACTAGTTGCTTTTTGCTTCTGAACAGTTTTGGCATCTCACTTTATCCTTTGAAGTTCAGAATGATTGGCATCCATAAGAACTTAGAATTCAGATAGTGTTATTGATTCTCCTAGTTTAGCATGTAGATTCTTGAACACAACTACTTTATGAGTCTTGGCCGTGACCCTTAGCATTTTGTTTTCCAATATTACCACCGGATACATAAATGCCACGGACACATAACTGGGTGAACCTTTTCATATTGTGACTCAGCTTTGATAGAGTCCCCCGTTAGAGGTTCCCAGAGTTCTTAAGCACACTCTTTTTGCTTTGGATCATGACTTTTACTACTCAGTCTCAAGCTTTTCACTTGGACCTTCATGACATAAGCACATGGTTAGGGACAACTTGATTTAGCCACTTAGGCTAGGATTTTATTCCTTTGGGCCCTCTTATCCATTATTGCTCAAAACCTTGGATCCTTTTTACCCTTGCCTTTTAGTTTAAAGAGCTATTGGCTTTTTCTGCTTGCTTTTTCTTTTTCTTTATTTTTCGCCTTTTTTTCACAAGCTTTGTGTTTTTCACTGCTTTTTCTTGCTTCAAGAATCAGTTTTATGATTTTTCAAATTATCAATAACATTTCTCTTTTTTAATCATTCTTTCAAGAGCCAAAAATTTTAACATTTATAAACTTCACTATCAAAAATATGCACTGTTCAAACATTCATTCAAAAGACAAAAAGTATTGCCACCACATCAAAATAATTAAACTATTTTCAAGATGGAATTCGGAATTCATGTAATTCTTTTTCTTTTTCAAAAAACATTTTTCATTTATGAAATGTGAAAGATTCATGGAACATTCATAGCTTTAAGACATAGACACTAAACACTATTGATCATGTAATGAAGACACAAACATAGTCAAAACATAAAGCATAAAAACCGAAAACAGAAAAGAAAATAAACAAGGAGATTGAAGAATGGGTCCACCTTAGTGATTGTGGCTTTTTCTTCCTCTTGAAGAACCAATGGAGTTCTTGAGCTCATCTATGTCTCTTCCTTGCCTTTGTTGCTCCTCTCTCATGGCCTTTTGGTCGTCTTTGATTTCATGGAGTATGATGGAGTGCTCTTGGTGCTCCACTCTTAGTTGCTCCATGTTGGAACTCAATTCTCCTAAAGAGGTGTTGAGTTATCTCCAATAGTTGTGTGGAGGGAAATGCATCCCTTGAGGCATCTCAGGGATTTCTTGATGAGGGACTTCCTCATGCTCTTATTGAGTTCCATGAGTAGGCTCTCTTGTTTGCTCCATCCTCTTTTTAGTTATGGGCATGTCTGCTTCAATGAGGATGTCTTTCTCTACGATAATTCCGGCTAAATTGCATAGGTGATAGATGAGATGAGGGAAGGCTAACCTTGCCAAAGTGGAGGGCTTGTCAGCCACCTTGTATAGTTCTAGAGGTATGATCTCATGAACTTCCACTTCCTCTCCAATCATAATACTATGGATCATGATAGCCTGATCTACCATTACTTCGGACCGGTTGCTAGAAGGAATGATAGAGCGTTGGATGAGCTCCAACCATCCTCTAGCCATGGGTTTGAGGTCAGGCCTTCTCAATTGAACTGGCTTGCCTTTGGAGTCTCTGTTCAATTAGGCTCCTTCCACACAGATGTCCATGAGGACTTGGTCCAACCTTTGATCAAAGTTGACCTTTCTAGTGAAAGGATGAGGATCTCCTTGCATCATTGGAAAGTTGAATGCCAACCTCATAGTTTCTGGACTGAAATCCAAGTATTTTCCCCAAACCATTGTGAACCAATTCTTTGGGTTCGGGTTCACACTTTAATCATGGTTCTTAGTGATCCATGCATTAGCATAAAACTCTTGAACCATTAAGATTCCGACTTGTTGGATAGGGTTGGTGAGAACTTCCCTATCCAACAACTTCATAGAAGTGGTCTTGATAGACCTTTGAGATGAATCTCTCCATCTCTCATGACTCGGAGGTAGAAGCAACTGCCTTCCCTTTCCTCTTTCTAGAGGTTTCTCTGGCCTTAGGTGCCATTAATGGTTATAGAAAAATAAAAAGTAGAGCTTTTCCCATACCAAACTTAAAAGGTTTGTTCATCCTCGAGAAAAAGAAGAAGGAAAGAAGGATAAGAAAAAGAAATGGAGGAGATGGAGGTGTGTGAATGGTTTAGCCAAGGGGGTTAGGAAGCGTTTGTGATGTGTGAAATTGAAAGTGGTAAGGAGGGGTATTTATAGGGTAAGGAAGAGAGGGGATCCGTGTGAGAATGGGTGGGTTTGGGAGGGAAGTGTTTTAAATTTGAATGGTAAGGTATGTGGGGTTTTATGATGGGTTTTTAGGAAATAGTGGATGGATGTGAGTGATGGATAGATTATAGGGAAGAGGGTAGGCTTTAATAGGTGAATAATTTTTAGGGAAGAGTGTTATTGAAAGGTGTGAAGAGGAGAGAGTGTAAGTTGGGGTAGGTGGGGATCTTGTGGGGTCCACAGATCCTGAGGTGTCAACGATTTCTCATCCCTGCACCTTTCTGGCGTTTAAACGCCCTCTATGTGCCATTTCTGGCGTTTAAACGCCAGTCTGCTACCTTTCCTAGCATTAAATGCCAGTCTGGCTACAAATTCTGGCGTTTAACGCCCAGAATGCTGCCTTTCCTGGCGTTAAACGCTAGTCTGGCTACCAATTCTGGCGTTTAACGCCCAGAATGCTGCCAGACTGGGCGTTAAATGCCCATTCTGCTATCTTTACTGGCGTTTAACACCAGTTAAACACCCTTTTCTAGCGTAAAACGCCAGTCTGGCTGCCAATTCTGGTGTTAAACACCCAAAATGCTGCCAGATTGGGCGTTAAACACCCATTCTGCTATCCTTACTGGCGTTTAAAGGCTAGTAAGCCTGTCCTCCAGGGTGTGCTATTTTTTATTCCGCTTTAATTCTACAGCTGTTTTTGTGACTCCACATGATCATCAACCTAAAGAAAACATAAAATAATAATGGAAAATGGAATGAAAAATTAATTAACATAGATAAATAAAATTGGGTTGCCTCCCAGTAAGTGCTTCTTTAATGTCAGTAGCTTGACAGTAAGCTCTTACAAAGCTTCACAGATACTCAGAGCATGATTGTGTCCTCCCAACACCAAACTTAGAGTTTGAATGTAGGGGCTCTGCTTGACTCTGTATGGAGAGAATTGGATGAAGCTTTTCATGCTTATTCTCCATGTTTACAGAGGAAGATCTTTAAGCCTTAAACATAAGGTAGTCCTCATTCAATTGAAGGACTAACTCTCCTCTGTCCACATCAATCACAGCCCTTACTGTGGCTCGGAAGGGTCTTCCAAGGATGATGGATTCATCCTCATCCTTCCCAGTGTCTAGGATTATGAAGTCAGCAGGGATGTAAAGGCCTTCAACCTTCACTAAGAATCCTCTACAAGTCCATAAGCCTGTTTCATTGATTTGTCTGCCATTTCTAGTGAGATTCTTCCAGCTTGTACCTCAAAGATCCCTACTTTCTCCATTACAGAGAGTGGCATGAGGTTTATACCTGACCCCAGGTCATACAGAGCCTTCTCAAAGGTCATGGTGACTATGCTTCAAGGTATTAAGAACCTTCCGGGATCCGATTTCTTTTGAGGTAATGTCTACTGAACCCAGGCATTCAGTTCACTGATGAGCAATAGAGATTCATCCTCCCAAGTCTCATTACCAAATAACTTGCCACTCAGCTTCATGATTACTCCTAGGTATCGAGCAATTTGCTCTTCAATAATATCTTCATCTTCGTCACAGGAAGAATACTCATCAGAGCTCATGAATGGTAATAGGAAGTTCAGTGGAATCTCTATGGTCTCTATATGAGCCTCAGATTCCTTTGGTTCCTCATTAGGGACTTCCTTATTGGCTAGTGGGCGTCCATTGAGGTCTTCCTCACTAGAGATCACTGCCTCTTCCTCCTCTATAGGTTCGGCCATTTTGGTTATATTGATGGCCTTGCACTCTCTCTTTGGATTCTCTTCTGTATTGCTTGGGAGAGTACTAGGAGGAGATTTAGTAACTCTTTTACTTAGCTGACCCACTTGTGCCTCCAAATTTCTGATGGAGGACCTTATTTTAGTCATGAAACTAAGAGTGGCCTTAGATAGATCAGAGACTATGGTTGCTAAGCCAGAGAGGCTCTGCTCAGAATTTTCTGTCTGTTACTGAGAAGATGATGGAAAAGGCTTGCTATTGCCAAACCTATTTCTCCTACCATTATTATTATTGAAGTCTTGTTGAGGCTTCTGTTGTTCCTTCCATGAGAAATTTGGATGATTTCTCCATGAAGGATTATAGGTGTTTCCATAGGATTCTCCCATGTAATTCACCTCTTCCATTGCCGGATTCTTAGGGTCATAAGTTTCTCCTTCAGAGGAAGCTTCTTTAGTACTGCCAGATGCAGCTTGCAATCCACAGATTCTGAGAAATCATATTGACTTGCTGAGTCAATAGTTTATTCTGAGCCAATATGGCATTCAGAGTATCAATCTCAAAAACTCCTTTCTTCTAGGTCATCTCATTACTCAGAGGATTTCTTTCAAAAGTGTACACAAACTGATTATTTGCAACCACCTCAATAAGTTCCTGAGCTTCTGCAGGGGTTCTCTTCAGATGAAGAGATCCACCAGAAGAATGGTCCAATGACATCTTAGACAATTCAGACAGACCATCATAGAATATATCCAGGATGCTCCATTTTAAAAGCATGTCAGAAGGACATTTTCTGATCCATTACATGTATCTTTCCCAAGCTTCATATAGGGATTCACCTTCTTTCTGTCTGAAGGTTTGGACGTCCACTCTAAGCTTGCTCAGTTTTTGAGGTGGAAAGAACTTGGCCAAGAAAGCAATGACCAACTTATCCCAAGAGTTCAGGCTTTCTCTAGGTTGTGAGTCCAACCATGTTCTAGCTCTATCTCTTACAGCAAAGGGGAAAAGCATAAGTCTGTAAACCTCGGGATCAACACCATTGGTCTTAACAGTATCACAAATCTGCAAGAATTTAGCTAAAAACTGATGAGGATCTTCCAATGGAAGTCCATGAAACTTGCAATTCTGCTGCATTAGAGAAACTAATTGAGGCTTAAGCTCAAAGTTGTTTGCTCCAATGGCAGAAATTGAGATGCTTTTTCCATAGAACTTGGAAGTTGGTGCAGTATAGTCACCAAGCATCTTCCTTGCATCTCTAGCATTGTTGTTGGGTTCGGCTGCCATGTCTGCTTCTTTTTCGAGATTTTCTGTAAGGTCCTCTCCAGAGTGTTGTGCTTTAGCTTCTCTTAGCTTCCTCTTCAGAGTCCTTTTGGGTTCAGGATCAGCATCAACAAGAATGTCCTTATCCTTGTTCCTACTCATATGAAAAAGAAGAGAACAAAGGGAGTAGTGGAATCCGCTATGTCACAGTATATAGATTCCTTGATGTGAGTATAAGAATAGAAGAATAGAAGAATGAGAGGAGAGAGGAGATGAGTAATTCGAACAGAGAGAAGAGAGAGGTTCGAATGATGAGTAGAAAAGAAGTGTTAGTAATTAAATATAATAAATAGAAAGAGATGAGAGAGAGAGTATTCGAATTTTAAAAGAGGGAAAAGAAAAATATTTTATTTTTATTTAATTAATTACGTTAGTTTTGAAAATATTAAAAGAAATAAAATAAAATTAGAATTTAAAACAATTAGTTAATTAAAAGGAATTTTGAAAAAGTGGTGGGTGATTTTCGAAAATTATAAGTTAAAGAAATAGTTAGGTGGTTTTAAAAAAGATAAGAAATAGTAAACTTCTTTTTTAAAATTAAAACAAACAAGTCAAGTAGCTAGTTTAAAAGATTTGAAAATAAATTTGAAAAGATAAGAAGTTAGAAAAAGATTTTGAAATTAAAATTTTAAAAAGATATGATTGAAATTTATTTGAAAAAGAATTGAAAAAGAAATTAAAAAGATTTGATTTTTAAAATTAAAGTATTCATGATAGCAAAAGAAAATAAAAACAAAAATTAGTAACAAATAAAGAGAAAAACTCCTACAGCTACCAAAAACTAACAAAGAAGCAAAAGGCAAACATATTCACAATATTCACATATATACAATAACCAATAACAAGGCACACAATTTCAATTCCCTGGCAACGCGCCATTTTGATGAACGGAAATTATGTGTCGGTAAAGAATTTCACAAATGAATTATCGTTGCAAGTATAGTTCTAAACCAACAAACAATTCCTCAATCAAAAATTTGTTTGTCACAAGTACAAACTCCAATAAAAATAAACCGAAGTATTTAAGCTTCGGGTCGTCTCTCAAGGAATTGCAGGGAAGTGTTCATGTTATTGGTTATGGGTTATATATTTTGTGGTTTTGAATAAAGAGACAAGAAATGTAAATGGCAAAAGGAAATAAAATAACAACTAAGAAAGCTCTTGGCAAGGTATGAGAACTAGAAGTCCTATCCTCATTATCATCATCAATTGGGACAAAAATTGTCCATTTCTTCACTTAGTTAACCTCTAACTATGAAGGAAAGTCAAGTGCAGATAATCAACTTAAGATCACAAGTCCTAGTCAAATCATAATGAAAGAATAGCTTTAGTGACATTCAAATTGACTAGCAACTTCCAATTATCAATCAACAAGAGAGTTTGATAACTCAAGGGTCACTAATTACTCAACATAAGCCAAGAGGAGAAAAATCTAACTCATAGATAAAAGAAACATTTCATCAAACACATAGAAGGCAATCAAAGTAAACATCATAAATTGCAAGAATTAAAGGAGGCTAAAACTACAAAGGCAAGAGATCAAAAATAGAAAACCAAAATAATTATGAAACAACAAAGAAATCATAAATTTCATTGAATGGGAAAGGAGATCTATAAAAGAATTCATTACTACAACTAACAATACAAAGGGACTACAAGAGAAGTAGAATGCTACAACTACAAGAGAACAATTAAAGATGAAAGAAAAGGAAAATTGAAACAAAAGAGGAAGTAGATCTAGATTTAAAACTAAGAACCCTAATCTAGAGAGAAGAGAGAGCTTCTCTCTCTAGAAACTAACTAAAACATCATCAAAACTAAACTATGTGCTAATGTGTGTTGATCCCCCTTTGAATTCTGCATGTAATAGGCTCATAAATGAGTTAGATCTGGGTCTGGGAAGCCCAGAAATTGCCCCCAGCGGATTCACTTTAAGTGGATCATGTGTGAGCACCGATGCGTACGCATGGGTCACGCGTACGCGTCGATGGCATTTTCTATCCACGCGTACGCGTCTGTCACGCGTACGTGTCGCCATGCGACTTCACTTTCTACGCATGCCCGTCTGCTGTGCGTGTGCGTCGATCTTAGCATCCCAAATCCTTTTTTCTTCATGGACTCTCCACTATGCATGCTTTTCCCTTCACTTCTTCCATTCAATACTTGCCTCATGAACCTGAGATCACTCAACAAACACATCAAGGCATCGACTGGAATTAAGGTGATTCAGAATCACCAATTTATGGGCCTAAAAAGCATGTTTTTACACTTAAGCACAAATAAAGGAGAATAATAAAAACCATGCTATTTCATTGGATAAATATGAGAAATGGTGATAAAATCCCCTAAAATCAACATAACATATACCCTAAAAATGGGGTTTATCATTAACACACCTTCCAACCATACAACCTTTCTCCCCACCATTGAACCTTCTTCTTTACCTCAATATGATGTTCTCCAACCCTTGCCCCAAGGACAACAAGACCTTCAAGCTTTTCTCCAAGAACAAGGAGAATTCCGAAAGAAGAAAGGGGAGTTCATGGCATCCATAGCCGAAGCGGTGAATCGCTTGGCCCTACTACACTCAAGTAATCAAGACATCCCCCTTGAGGAATATGGATAATCAAATAAGAAATGTAGTGAGGAGGAGAACATGGAGTCTAAGGTAGACGGAGTGGAGCTAAATCTTGAGTCACAAGAGGAGGAAGGTAAAACAATTGAACCGGAAGAGGTGAATGGAGAATTGAGGGAATTTAATCAAGAAGTGGATTACATCATCCATGATTTTTTGTCCATCTTGGTCAATCCCCTCAATTATCTTAAAGAACCCTTCTCCTTTGAGTTTGAGAGGGATATGGAAGTAGACCTTACACAACCTCCTAAGTTTGGATTGAATGATAGTAGAGAAAATTTAGAGGAGGTTGGTGAGGAAGGGCTAGAAAAAGGTGGTGAGGAAGAGGTAGTCACCTAAGAAGTGAAGGTATTCATGCAAGAGCCCAAGAGATTAATTCCATTAGGACAATTTGAGTGGGTAACAATTTCTTCAATGAGCTTCATAGGCCCACATCAATTTGCTCTCTTGGAAACGGATCATCAACTTAAGGTGCTTCTTGGAGTGTTAAATGGTGAATGATTGGATGTTGGTTGCCAATGGAGTTCAATGCATAAGTAGTGCAAGGTCCAATTAGGAGGATTCTAAGGTATAATTGGGTGCTTCAAAGAAAATTTGGGAAAGTGTTCATCTAAGTACAAGAGTGAAGGTTTCCAAGAGGATGACCGAAAAACTAAAGTGTGGGATCCGGGCATACAATTCTACAACCAACAATCTTGGGTCCCAATTGCTTGCTTGAGGTTGCTTGAGAGCTTAATGTACTTCGTATGGGATCCCGGAGGATTTCGCAAGAGCAAGCATGGTTGGCAACTCAAGGATGGATGGAAGAACAAGCCTCCTTGATGTGAGCTTTAACTGAAAGTCCAGCTTGAGGACTTTAAACCAAAGTTTTAGGTGGGAGACACCTTGGTGAATTCATATTTGATGATATATTTTGAATTGATTTGAGTGGATTTCATCACATAAACCCACATTTATTCATCTAAATAGCATGCTTTTGTATTTTCTCCCTAAATTGTGCCTAATTGTGAAAACATGCTCTTTTATGCTTAATTTACTCAATTTTTATTCACTTTAATCCCATTTGGTACCTTGATGTATTTGTTAAGTGATTTCAGGTTTTCAAAGCAAGTTTGGGTTGAAGAAGTGAAGAAAGAGCATATAAAAGGGGAGAAATCATGAAGAAAATTGAGTTTGGAAGCTGCTGCAAAGGTGCGTACGCATAGTGATGCATGCGTACGCACAACGGTGACTCCATACAAGGATGCGTACACACCAAATGTCGTGCGTACGCACGATGGGAATTTCGCGCAGCTGTGCGTACACACCATAGGTCGTGCGTACGCACGATCATTAATGCAAATCACTGGGGGCGAATTCTGGGCCTCCAAAACCCAATCCAACTCATTTTCTGAAGCTATTTAAGGCCAAAGTGAAGAGGAATGAAGGGGGGCAATTAGGTTTAGCTTTTATGATATTTTCTCTTAGTTTCTAGAGAGAGAAGCTCCCCCCTCTCTCTAGAATTAGGGTTCTTTAGTTTAATTTCTTGTAATTTCTACTTTTTATTCTTGTTTTCATTTACTTTATCTTGTCATTTATTGTTATTGCATCTTTGTTCTTCTTCATTTCTCTTGTTATTTCCTTTATTTTGTCATTTTTATGTTTATGGATACTCTTGTTATTTTAATTTTCAATTAATGCAATTTATGTTTTATGTTCATTTAATACCTTCTTTAATTGTTATTGTCATTTTCTTGCTTTTGGTAGTTAGCTTTTATTTTTAATGCAATTTAGTGTTATTTTATTTTCATGCACACCAAGTGTTTGATAAAATGCTTGGCTTAGTTTTTATATAGTTTTTCTCCACTCTTGTCTAGGAATTGATGACTTTGGTGATCCTTGAGTCATTGATGTCCATTCTTGTTTGATACATTAGAGTAGTTAGTTTATTTGGTCTCCCTTGATACTATGTGACCCCTTAGTGTTGATGTAGGACTTAGGGATTGAAATCAACTATGCCTATTTGACTTATCTTCGATGTAAGGTTGATTAAGTAGGATTAACTCTTCATAATCATCATATGTTTGTGGTCAATGGCTAGGATAGGTAACCTTAGCTCTCAATTACTTGCCAAGAGATTCCTTGCATTTGAAGTTTTCTTTCCTTGCATTTAATTGCTTTGATTTTTAGTTTCTTGCATGTTTAGCTTTTCACACTCTTGGTTGAGAAATTGGGTGTTTGGGTGAAATTGAGTTATGGATGTCCATTTCGCATTGTGTGAGGATTGTTAATTGGTTTGGTTTCCCTTGACTCTAGGTGACCCACTAGTGTAGACTTAGGACTTAGGGATTGGAATCAATTATGCCTTTTTGACTAATTCTCAAGTAGGATTGACTAATTGGGATAAATTCCACACAATTGCCATGTTTGTGATCCATAACTAGGATAGGAATCCTAAATTCCCCAATTCTTACCAAGGGCTCCTTTTAGTATTTAATTTCCATTTGCATTGCTTTTACTTGCTTCCATTTAATTTCTTGCATGTTCAATTAATTTCTTGCTATTTACATTTCTTGCCTCTCTCTTGCATTCCCAATGCTCCCTCATAGCCAATAACGGACACTTAATTGCAACTCCTAGGGAAGACGACTCAGAATTTAAAACTCCCGGTTATTCTGATTTGAATTTAACATTTGATTGATGTTCAATTGTTGGGTTTGGACTATACTTGCAATGAACAAATTCTATTTTTAGTGTGAAATTCCAAATCTATGCTTTTGGGCATTGTCACACCCTACCATGGTAATATCTTTCTATCATTTTCTCTATTTTAGCTTTTGTTTCTTGAATAATTGCTTATCTTGCTTAGTTTAGTTTAGTTGAATTTTAGTTATGATCAAGTATTTTTAATGAATAATATGTTTTTGGGATTTTAATATGTTTTGGAGCTTGAAAAATGGTTTTGGAAGTCATGTTGGTGTCCTAGAGGCATTAAATTTTTTTTTTGCAGAAACAAAGCTCTGTATGTACGCACAGTTCCCCTATTTTTTGCCACCTGTGTGTATGCACATCCCTGTGTGCACGCACACCCCTTATCACCCCTTCTGTCCAGGGCACTCGCACCAGCTTGTGCATGTGCACCTTACCTTTTTTTCCCTCTTGTGCATAGCATAGCCTTGTGGGCACACACTTCTCACCCTTTTCTCCTAAAAAAACAAAAAACAACATTTGCTCACCGTGCGTACGCACAGAATTATGCATCCGCATAGCATTGTGCATATGCTGGTATGCGAAATCGTGATTTACACATTTCAATACTCCGCATAGCTGACCAGCAAGTGCACTGGGTCATCCAAGTAATATCTTACATGAGTAAGGGTCGATCCCACGGAGATTGATGGCTTGAAGCAAGCAATGGTCATCTTGTAAATCTCAGTCAGGCGGATTCAAATAGTTATGAGGTGTTGATAATTAAAAGAACAATAAAACATAAAATAAAATAAAGTCACTTATGTAGTTCCTTGGTGAGAATTTCAGATAAGCGTTTGGAGATGCTTTGTTGCCTCTGAACCTCTGCTTTCCTACTGTCCTCATCCAATCATGCGTACTCCCTTCCATGGCAAGCTGTATGTTAGTGGATCACCGTTGTCAATGGCTACCATCCTTCCTCTCACTGAACGCATGACCTCTACGGTTTCCCACATGGCTAATCAGCTGTCGGTTCTCGATCGTGTCGGAATATAATATATTTATTCTTTTGCACACTATCACTGCGCCCAACAGTCACGAGTTTGAAGCTCGTCACAGTCATCCCATCCCAGATCCTACTCGGAATACCACAGACAAGATTTAGACTTTTCGAATCTCAAGAATGCTGCCAATTGGTTCTAGCTAATACCACAAAGGTTCTAACGTCACGGATTCGGATGCTCTGTTGTTAGGAGAGGTGATTCAGATCCGTGGGACAAAGATCAAAGAGAATATACTCTAGCTGTCGTCCAATGACTACGTTGAACATCATGTAGACCGATTTGTGGTTGTCAGGCACGCGGATCTTGGCTAAGCGAGTAATGAAGATTGAGTGATTGTCACGGGTCACCCCTTTATTCTGATTAACTGAATTAAGTACAAGAGTATATCTTGGAGGAGAAGTAGGCGTGAATTGAATAGAAAAACAATAATACTTGCATTAATACTCGAGGAACAGCAGAGCTCCTCACCTTAATCTATGAGGTATAAAAACTCCACCTTGAAGATACATAAGAACAAAAGGTCTAGGCATGGCCGAATGATCAGCCTCCAAAAAGGGTTCGAAGAACTCCCACAAGGTCAAAGACTCCCAATACAATAGTAAAAAGTGCTATTTATACTAAACTAGTAAACTAGGTTAATAGAAAATGAGTATATAGTGCAGAAATCCACTTCCAGGGCCCACTAGGTGTGTGTTTGGGCTGAGCCTTGAAGCTTTCACATGCATAGGCCAACCTTGGAGTTTAACTCCAGCTTTGGTGCCAGTTCCGGCATTTTACGCCAGAAAAGGTCTCTAGTGGGCGTTTGGATGCCAATTTGGGCCATCAAATCTCGGACAAAGTATGGAATGTTATACATTTCTGGAAAGCCCAAGATGTCGACTTTCCAACACAATTAAGAATGCACCAATTGGGCTTCTGTAGCTCCAGAAAATCCACATCGAGTGCAGGGAGGTCAGAATCCAACAGCATCTGCAGTCCTATCTCAGCCTCTAAATCAGATTTTTGCTCAGGTCCCTCAATTTCAGCCAGAAAATACCTGAAATCACAGAAAAACACACAAACTCATAGTAAAGTCCAGAAATGTGATTTTTCCATAAAAACTAATAAAAATATATTAAAAAGTAACTAAAACTTACTAAAACTACCTAAAAACAATGCCAAAAGGCGTAATTATCCGCTCATCACAACACCAAACTAAATTGTTTCTTGTCCCCAAGCAACTAAAAAAAAATAGGATAAAAAGAAGAGAATATACAATAAATCCCAAAATATCAATGAAGCTTAGTTCTAATTAGATGAGCGGGACTTGTAGCTTTTTGCTTCTGAACAGTTTTGGCATCTCACTTTATCCTTTGAAATTCAGAAAGATTGGCATCTATAGAAACTCAGAATTAAGTTAGTGTTATTGATTCTCCTAGTTCAGTATGTTGATTCTTGAACACAGCTACTTATGAGTCTTGGCCGTGACCCTAATCATCTTGTTTTTCAGTATTACCACCGGATACATAAATGCCACAGACACATAACTAGGTGAACCTTTTCAGATTGTGACTCACCTTTGCTAGAGTCCCCAGTTAGAGGTGTCCAAAGTTCTTAAGCACACTCTTTTTCTTTGGATCATGACTTTAACCACTCAGTCTCAAGCTTTTCACTTGGACCTTTATGACACAAGCACATGGGTAGGGACAGCTTGATTTAGCCGCTTAGGCCAAGATTTTATTTCTTTGAGCCCTCATATCCATTACTGCTCAAAGCCTTGGATCCTTTTTACCCTTGCCTTTTAGTTTAAAGGATTACTGACTTTTTGCCCTTGCCTTTTGGTTTAAAGAGCTGTTGGCTTTTTCTGCTTGCTTTTTCTTTTTCTTTTTTTTGCCTTTTTTTGCAAGCTTTGTATTTTTCACTGATTTTTCTTGCTTCAAGAATCAATTTTATGATTTTTTAGATTATCAATAACATTTCTCCTTTTTCATTATTCTTTCAAGAGCCAACAATTTTAACATTCATAAATTTCACTATAAAAAATATGCATTGTTCAAGCATTCATTCAGAAAATAAAAAGTATTGTCACCATATCAAAATAATTAAACTAGTTTCAAGATAGAATTCGAAATTCATGTACATCTTGTTCTTTTGCAATCAGAAACATTTTCCATTTAAAAACGGTGAAGGATTTACAGGACATTCATAACTTCAAGGCATAGACACTAGACACTAATGATCATGTAATAAAGACACAAACATAGACAAAACATAAAGCATAAGGAACGAAAAATAGTAAAATAAGAATAAGGAAATTAAAGAACAGGTCCACCTTAGTGACGGCGGCTAGTTCTTTCTCTTGGAGATCCTATGGAGTTCTTGAGCTCCTCAATGTCTCTTTCTTGCCTTTGTTGCTCTTCCCTCATGGCTCTTTGGTGATCCATGTTGGAACTCAAATCTCTTCAAGAGGTGTTGAGTTACTCCCAATAGTTGTGTGGAGAAAAATGTATCCCTTGAGCCATCTCAGATTTCTTGATGAGGGACTTCCTGACGATTTTGTTGAGGTCCATGAGTGGGCTCCCTTGTTTCTCCATCCTCTTTCTAGTGATGGGCTTTTGAGATAAATCTCTCTATCTCCCATGACTCAGAGGTGGAAAAAACTGCCTTGCCTTTACTCTTCTATTAATGGTTATGGAAAATTAAAAAGCAAGGCTTTTTCCCACACCAAACTTAAGAGGTTTGCTCGTCCTCAAGCAAAAGAAGAAAGAAGAGAGTAGAAGAAGAGAAGTGGGAGATAGAGGCGTGAGAGGGTTTCGGCCAAAGAGGAAAGAAGTGTTTATGATGTGTGAAAGTGGAGGAGTAAGTGGGGGGTATATATAGGGTAAAAGGAGGGGTGGGTTTGTTTGAAGTTGGGTGCGTTTGGGAGGGAAATGGTTTGAATTTAAATGGTGAGGTAGGTGGGATTTTATGGTGGATTTTTGGGAATTAGGGGATAGATGTGAGTGGTAAAGAGAATATGGGGAAGAGGATAAGATTTGATTGGCGGGTGGTGTTTTGGGTAGAGTATTATAGAGAGGTGTGAAGAAGAGAGAGAGTAAGGTGGGGGTAGGTACGGATCCTATGGGATCTACAGATCCTGAGGTGTCAAGGATTTTTCATCCTTGCACCTCCTTGGCATTAAACGCTCTCTGTGTGCCATTCCTGGCATTTAAACGCCAGGCTGCTACCCTTTTCTGGTGTTAAACGCCAGTCTGGCTGCCAGTTCTGGCGTTTAACGCCCAGAATGCTGCCAGACTGGGCGTTAAATGCCCATTCTGCTACCCTTACTGGAGTTTAACGCCAGCCAGACACCAGACACCCTTTTCTGGCATTAAACGCCAGTCTGTGTGCCATTTCTGGTGTTTAACGCCCAGAATGGTGTCAAACTGGGCGTTAAATGCCCAATTTGCTAGCCTTACTGCTTGTCTTCCAGTGTATGCTATTTTTTATGCTATTTTTTATTTTGCTTTAATTCTGCAGCTATTTTTGTGACTTCACATTATCATCAACCTAAAGAAAACATAGACTAACACTAGAAAATAAAAATGAGAAAGTGATTAATATAGATAAATAAGATTGTGTTGCCTCGCAATAAGCGCTTATTTAATGTCAATAGCTTGACAGTGAGCTCTTACAGAGCTTCACAGATGCTCAGAGCATGGTTGTGGCCTCCCAACACCAAACTTAGAAGTTGAGTGTCGGGGCTCTGTCTGACTCTGTATTGAGAGAAGCTTTTCATGCTTCTTCTCCATGTTTACAGAAGAAGATCCTTGAATCTTTAACACAAGGTAGTCCTCATTCACTTGAAGGACTAACTCTCTTCTGTCCACATCAATCACAGCCCTTGCTGTGGCTAGGAAAGGTCTTCCAAGGATGATGGATTCATCTTCATCCTTCCCAGTGTCTAGGATTATGAAGTCAGCAGGGATGTAAAGGCCTTCAACCTTCACTAAGACATCCTCTATAAGTCCATAAGCTTTTTTCATCGATCTGTCTGCCATCTCCAATGAGATTCTTGCAGCTTGTACCTCAAAGATTCCTAGTTTTTCCATTACAGAGAGTGGCATGAGGTTGATGCCTGACCCCAGGTCACACAGAGCCTTCTCAAAGGTCATGGTGCCAATGGTGCAAGGTACTAAGAACCTTCTAGGATCCGGTTTCTTTTGAGGTATCTTCAGCTGAACCAAGGCGTTTAGTTCATTAATGAGCAATGGAGTTTCATCCTTCCAAGTCTCATTACCAAATAACTTAGCATTCAGCTTCATGATTGCTCCTAAATACTGAACAACTTTCTCTTCAGCAATGACTTCATCTTCTTCAGAAGAAGAATATTCATCAGAGCTCATGAATAGTAATAGGAAATTCAGTGGAATCTCTATGGTCTCTGCATGAGCCTCAGATTCCTTTGATTCCTCATGAGGGAACTCTCTAGTGGTCAGTAGACGTCCATTGAGGCCTTTCTCATTGGGAAACACTGCCTCTTCCTCTTCTCCAGGTTCGGCCACGCCAGGTATGGTTATGGCCTTGCACTCTCTTTTTGGATTCTCTACTGTATTGCTTGGGAGAGTACTAGGAGGAGTTTTAGTAACTCTTTTACTCAGCTGACCCACTTATGCCTCCAAATTTCTGATGGAGGACCTTGCTTCATTCATGAAACTAAGAGTGGCCTTAGATAGATCAGAGACTATATTTGCTAAGCCATAGAGGCTCTGCTCGGAATTCTTTGTCTCTCTTGCTGAGAAGATGATGAAAAAAGTTTGCTGTTGCCAAACCTATTTCTCCCACCATTATTATTTTTGAAGCCTTGTTGAGGCCTCTGTTGATCCTTTCATGAGAAATTTGGATGATTCCTCCATGAAGGATTATAGGTGTTTCCATAGAGTTCTTCCATGTAATTCACTTCTTCCATTGTAGGATTTTCATGGTCATAAGCTTCTCCTTTAGAGGAGGCGTCTTTAGTACTGCCGGATGCAGCTTGCAATCCAGTTAGATTTTGAGAAATCAGATTGACTTGCTGAGTCAATATTTTGTTCTAAGCCAATATGGCATTCAGAGTATCAATCTCAAGAACTCCTCTCTTTTGAGTCGTCCCATTGTTCTTGGGCTTCTACAAGTGTTTTTAGATGAAGGGATCCACCAGCAGAATGGTCCAATGACATCTTTGACATTTCAGACAGACCATCATAGAATATACATATAATGCTCCATTCTAGAAACATGTCAGAAAGACACCTTTTGGTTAATTGCTTTTATCTTTCCCAAGCTTCATAGAGGGATTCACCTTCCTTCTGTCTGAAGGTTTGGATGTCCACTTTGAGCTTACTCATCTTTTGAGGTGGAAAGAATTTGGTCAAGATGGCATTGACCAACTTTTCCCAAGAGTTTAGGATTTCTTTAGGTTGTGAGTCCAACCATGTTCTAGCTCTGTCTCTCACAGCAAAGGGGAAAAGCATAAGTCTGTAGACCTCGATATCAACCCCATTGGTCTTAACAGTATCACAGATCTGCAAGAATTAAGTTAAGAACTGATGAGGATCTTCTGATGGAAGTCCATGAAACTTGCAGTTCTGGTGCATTAGAGAAACTAATTGAGGCTTAAGCTCAAAGTTGTTTCCTCCAATGGCAGGAATTGAGATGCTTCTTCCATAGAAGTTATAAGTTGGTGCAGTATAGTCACCAAGCATCTTCCTTGCATCTCTAGCATTGTTTTTGGGTTCGACTGCCATGTCTATTTCTTTTTCGAAATTCTCTGAAAGGTCCTCTCCGGAGTGTTGTTCTTTAGCTTCTCTTAGCTTCTTCTTCAGAGTCCTTTCAGGTTCAGGATCAGCTTCAACAAGAATATTTTTATCCCTATTTCTGCTTATATGATAAAGAAGAGAACAAAAGGGAGTAGTGGAATCCTCTATGTCATAGTATAGAGATTCCTTAAGATGTCAGAAGAAAAGAAGAATATAAGAATGAGGTAGAGAGAGAATGAGAAGAATTCGAACACAGAGGGAGAGAGAGTGTTCTAATTATAAGTAGAAGAGAAATGTTAGCAAATAAATAGAAAGAGATGAGAGAGAGAGAGTTTTCGAAAATTAAAATTAAAATAATTAGTTAATTAAAAAGATTTTTCAGAAAGTGGTTAGTGATTTTCGAAAATTGTAAGTGGAATAGTGGTTAGGTGGTCTTGAAAAAGATAAGAAATAGTAATTAGTTGAAAAAGATTTGAAAATAAATTTTGAAAAGATAAGAAGTTAGAAAAAGATTTTGAAATCAAAATTTTAAAAAGATATTATTGAAAAAAAAGATTTGATTTTTAAAAAGAAAAAGATATGATTGAAAATATATGATTGAAAAAGATTTGATTTTAAAAAGATTTGATCTTTTTAAAAGATATCATTGAAAATATATGATTGAAAAAGATTTAATTTTTAAAAATTGATGACTTGACTAACAAGAAATTAAAAGATATGATTCTAAAATTTAAAGATTGATCCTTTCTTAACAAGAAAGTAAAAAACTTGCAATTTTTTGAATTAAACATTAATTGTTAGCAAGGATTTTTGAAAATATAAGATAAGATTTAGAAAAAGATTTTTGAAAAAACTAGTTTGAAAATTTTTCAAAAACATAAAAAATGAAAAAAAATGAAGGTTTAAAATATGTTTGATGCAAAAAGTTATGAATTAAAACATGAAAATTGAAAAAAAAATTTGAATTGGAAACAAAATCACCTCCCTTGTGTCATCCTGGCATTTAACGCCCAAAGTGCCTCTTTACTGGCGCTTTGACGCCAATGAGCTCTTTTTCTCTGTGATTCTTCTGCCTTATATTTTGAATCTTCATTTCTCTGTATCATTTACTTGAAAAGATATATTATTTTTTTATTTTTGAATTTTTAATATAGAGATAGAAAAATAACAAAATGAAATAAAACATAAAAATCCAAGATCAAGACAAGTAATGCATGCAAGGACACTTTGAATGTCAAGACGAACACCAGGAATACTTTGAAGATCGTGATGAACATCAAGGATATATTTTTGAAAAATTTTTAAGAAAAGAAAGACATGCAAGACACCAAACATAGAAATTTTGAATGTTCAAAAACTATTATTTTGAAAATGCATATGAAAAACATCATAAAACACAAAACAGGAAAATCATGAGATCGAACACAGGAAATCATCAAGAACAACTTGAAGATCACAGAAGAATACAATGCATGAATATTTTATTTTATTTTTTTTTCAAAAATGAAAAATAAAAATTACCCAATCTAAGCAACAAGATAAACCGTCAGTTGTCCAAACTCGAACAATCCCTGGCAACGGCGCCAAAAACTTGGTATGCAAAATCGTGATTCACACTTTTTACAACTCCGTATAGCTGACTAGCAAGTGCACTGGGTCGTCCAAGTAATACCTTACGTGAGTAAGGGTCGATTCAACGGAGATTGACGGCTTGAAGCAAGCTATGGTCATCTTGTAAATCTCAGTCAGGCAGAATCAAATGGTTATGAGGTGTTGATAATTAAAAGAACAATAAAACATAAAATAAAGTCACTTATGTAGTTCCTTGGTGAGAATTTCAGATAAGCGTTTGGAGATGCTTTGTTGCCTATGAACCTCTGCTTTCCTACTGGTGCACGAAATTGCAATCACACTTTTGCAACTCCGCACAACTAACCAGCGAGTGCACTGGGTCGTCCAAGTAATACCTTGCGTGAGCAAGGGTCGATCCCACGGAGATTGTCGGCTTGAAGCAAGCTATGGTTATCTTGTAAATCTTAGTCAGGATATCAGAAATTATCAGGATTGATTGTGAAAAGCAAAAGAACATGAAATGGTTACTTGTTTTGCAGTAATGGAGAATAAGTTGAGGTTTTGGAGATGCTCTGTCTTCTGAATCTCTGCTTTCCTACTGTCTTCTTCATCAAACACGCAAGGCTCCTTCCATGGCAAGCTGTATGTAGGGTTTCACCGTTGTCAATGACTACCTCCCATCCTCTCAGTGAAAATGTTCCTATGCTCTGTCACAGCATGGCTAATCATCTGTCGGTTCTCGGTCAGGCCGGAATAGAATCCAGTGATTCTTTTGCGTCTGTCACTAACGCCCCGCCTGCTAGGAGTTTGAAGCTCGTCACAATCATTCAATCATTGAATCCTACTCAGAATACCACAGACAAGGTTTAGACCTTCCGGATTCTCTTGAATGCCGCCATCAGTTCTAGCTTATACCACGAAGATTCCGGTTAAAGAATCCAAGAGATAACTACTTAATCTAAGGTAGAACGGAGGTGGTTGTCAGGCACGCGTTCATAGTTGAGAATGATGATGATTGTCACGGATCATCACATTCATCCGGGTTAAGAATAAGTATTATCTTAGAATGGAAGCAAGCATGATTGAATGAGAAACAGTAGTAATTGCATTAATCCATCAAGACACAGCAGAGCTCCTCACCCCCAACCATGGGGTTTAGAGACTCATGCCGTGGAAGGTACACAAAGAAACGTGTAAAGTGTCATGAGGTGCAGATACAATGTCAAAAGATCCTATTAATAGTAAACTAGTAACCTAGGGTATACAGAAATGAGTAAATGACGTAAAAATCCACTTCTGGGTCCACTTGGTGTGTGCTTGGGCTGAGCAATGAAGCATTTTCGTGCAGAGACCTTTTCTGGAGTTAAACGCCAGCTTTTATGCCAGTTTGGGCGTTTAACTCCAAGTTTTATGCCAGTTCCAGCGTTTAACGCTGGAATTCCTGAGGGTAAATTTGAACGCCGGTTTGGGCCATCAAATCTTGGGCAAAGTATGGACTATCATATATTTCTGGAAAGCCCAGGATGTCTACTTTCCAACGCCATTGAGAGCGCGCCAATTGGGCTTCTGTAGCTCCAGAAATTCCACTTCGAGTGCAGGGAGGTCAGAATCCAACAGCATCTGCAGTCCTTTTCAGTCTCTGAATCAGATTTTTGCTCAGGACCCTCAATTTCAGCCAGAAAATACCTGAAATCACAGAAAAACACACAAACTCATAGTAAAGTCCAGAAAAGAGAATTTTAGCTAAAAATTAATAAAAATATACTAAAAACTAACTAAATCATACTAAAAACATACTAAAAACAATGCCAAAAAGCGTATAAATAATCCGCTCATCACAACACCAAACTTAAATTGTTGCTTGTCCCCAAGCAACTGAAAATCAAAATAGGATAAAAAGAAGAGAATATACTATAGACTCCAAAATATCAAGGAAACTTAGCTCCAATTAGATGAGCGGGACTAGTAGCTTTTTGCCTCCGAACAGTTTTGGCATCTCACTCTATCCTTTGAAGTTCAGAATGATTGGCATCTATAAGAACTCAGGACTCAGATAGTGTTATTGATTCTCTTAGTTAAGCATAATGATTCTTGAACATAGCTAGTGTATGAGTCTTGGCTGTGGCCCAAAGCACTCTGTCTTCCAGTATTACCACCGGATACATACATGCCACAGACACATAATTGGGTGAACCCTTTCAGATTATGACTCAGCTTTGCTAGAGTCCCCAATTAGAGGTGTCCAGGGTTCTTAAGCACACTCTTGTTGCCTTGGATCACAACTTTATTTCCTTCTTTTTTTCTTTTTCTTTTCTCTTTCTTTTTTTTTCGAAATTTTTTTTTTGTATCCACTGCTTTTTCTTGCTTCAAGAATCAATCTAATGATTTTTTTAGATCCTCAATAACAGTTCTCTTTTTCCTCATTCTTTCAAGAGCCAACAATTTTAACATTCTCAAAACAACAAATTCAAAAGACATATGCACTGTTCAAGCATTCATTCAGAAAACAAAAAGTATTGTCACCACATCAAACTAATTCAACTAGTTTCAAGGATAAATTTTGAAATCCTGTACTTCTTGTTCTTTTGTGATTAAATCATTTTTCATTTAAGAGAGGTGATGGATTCATAGGACATTCATATCTTTAAGGCATAAAATTTCAATTTTATTAATTATGAATTAAGAACAAGACTCAAAGATAAATCTAAGATGAGACTAAAAAAATAAAATTAGAAAACAAAACAAAAGAGAAAAAAAACGCAAAAACATAGGCTCCTAATGATAGAGGTTTTCACAGAGTTAGGACTCAACAACCTTGATTTTGAGAAGTGGATTCTCCCTCAACATGAGAGGAGAGCTTTTGGCGTTTCAACTCTTGGAGTTCACGCCCCTGCTTCTCTTGTTCCTTCAGCAATTTGCAGAGCATGCAGTTCTGATTCTGCTGTTCTTCCTTCAGTTGCTCCATAGTCTCTTGCAACTTGGTGATAGATGCTTCTAGGCTGGTCCAGTAGTCAATTCTTGGGAATTCAGGGAGGAATTCCTGCACCCTCCTCTTGATAGAGTTGTCTTGCATTTGTCCTTCCATTGACTTCTTGGTGGTTGGGTGTTCAATGGGTATGAACTCATCTACTCCCATCTTCACCCCAGCCTCTTTACAGAGCAAGGAGATCAAGCGTGGGTAAGCCAATTTGGCTTCAGTGGAATTCTTATTTGCAATTGTGTAGATCTCACAAGCAATCACATGATGAACCTCCACTTCTTTTCCAAGCATAATGCAATGAATCATCACTACTCTCTTGATGGTGACCTCAGAACGGTTGCTAGTGGGCAATATGGAACGCCCAATAAAGTCTAGCCAACCTCTTGCAATTGGTTTGAGGTCTCCCCTCTTGAGTTGGTTTGGGACACCCTTTGAATTGGTTATCCACTTAGTTCCAGGGAGGCATATGTCCTCTAGAACTTGATCCAACCCTTTATCTGCTCTCACCATCCTCCTATTGAAGGAATCAGGATCATCTTGCAGTTGAGGTAGTTTGAAGATTTCTCTTATTTTGTCCAGATGGAAGTACATAACTTTCCCTCTGACCATGGTTCTGTAGGTATGGTAAGCAGTTCCAGTCATTCTCTGCTTATCTGTTAGCCACAGATTTGAGTAGAATTTCTGAACCATGTTCCTTCCAACCTTTATTTCAGGATTGGTTAGAACTTCCCATCCTCTGTTTCGAATTTGCTCTTGGATCCCCGGATATTCATCTTCTTTCAGATCAAATTTAACTTCCGGGATCACTGACCTCAGACCCATTATTTTGTGATAATGGTCTTCATGTTCTTTGGTTAAGAACTTCTCTTGATTCCAAAGATTCTTTGGATTATTCTCTTTCTTTCCTCTTAAATTAGTTTGTTTTCCCTTAGGAGCCATGATCTTGATGAATCTTGGCTTAGTGATCACGAAAAAGCACACCAAACTTAAAGGTTTGCTTGTCCTCAAGCAAAAGAAAGGAAAAAAGAGAGAGAGAGGAAGAGGAAATTCGAATGGTGTGGTGGAAAGAGGGAGCCAAACGCGTATTTATAAGGTGGGTAGGGGAGTTTTCGAAAAAAAAAAGAAATTTGAAAAGAGATTTGAGAAGATATGGAAAGAAATTGAGAGAAAGGTGAGTTTTTGAACAAAATTTGGGAATGATTTGAAAGATTTGAAGAATGATTTTAGATTTTTGAAAATTTGAAAGTGAATGATGAGAGATTGAAATGTATTTTTGTAGAAAAATATGGGTAAGAAAAGGAAAGTTTGAAAAAATCTGATTTGAAAACAGAATTGTGGTCCCCCCCACCTTACTGGCGTTAAATGCCCAGAATGGCACCCATTCTGGCGTTTAACGCCCATTTGGTGCCCCTTTTGGGCGTTTAACGCCCAGCCAGGTGCCCTGGCTGGCGTTAAACGCCAGAAATCCTTTATCACTGGGCGTTTTTCTGAACGCCCAGGATGCTGCACACCTGGCGTTAAACACCCAGAATGGTGCCCATTCTGGCGTTTAACGCCCAAAATGGCACCATTCCTGGCGTTAAACGCTCAGAATGGTACCCATTCTGGCGTTTAACGCCCAAAATGCCCCTTACTGGCGTTTTTTCGCCAGTAAGCTCTTTTTCTCTGCTTTTTGAGCTGAATCCTTCTGTAACTCTGTGAATTCCTTCATTTTTTGATACTTGCCTCTGTAAGAACAAATCATATAACTTCCTAATGACTGGGTTGCCTCCCAGCAAGCGCTTCTTTACTGTCTTTAGCTGGACTTTCACTGAGAATCACTCAAGTCTCAGTTTTGAGCATTCCTGCTCAAAATTGCCTTCAAGATAATGCTTGATTCTCTGTCCATTAACAATGAACTTTTTTTCAGAATCAATATCCTGAAGCTCAACATATCCATATGGTGATACTCCTGTAATCACATACGGACCCCTCCACCGGGATTTGAGTTTTCCTGGAAACAGTCTGAGCCTAGAGTTGAAGAGCAGGACTTTTTGTCCTGGCTCAAAGACTCTGGTTGACAACTTCTTGTCATGCCATTTCTTTGCCTTTTCCTTATAAATTTTTGCATTTTCAAAGGCATTGAGTCTGAACTCCTCTAGCTCATTTAGCTGGAGCAATCTTTTTTCACCAGCTAACTGTGCATCCATGTTTAGGAATCTGGTTGCCCAGTAGGCTTTATGTTCCAGTTCCACGGGCAGATGACAAGCCTTCCCATACACCAGTTGGTATGGAGAGGTTCCTATAGGAGTCTTGAATGCTGTTCTGTATGCCCACAGAGCATCATCCAAGCTCCTTGCCCAATCCTTTCTTCGGGCTATCACAGTCCGTTCCAGGATTCTTTTTAGCTCTCTGTTAGAGACTTCAGCTTGCCCATTTGTCTGTGGATGATATGGAGTTGCCACTTTGTGGCTAATTCCATATCTAACCATAGCAGAGTATAGCTGTCTATTGCAGAAATGAGTTCCCCCGTCACTGATTAGTACTCTGGGAACACCAAACCTGCTGAAGATGTGTTTCTGGAGGAATTTTAGCACGGTCTTGGTGTCATTAGTGGGTGTAGCAATTGCTTCTACCCACTTAGATACATAGTCCACTGCCACCAGAATGTAAGTGTTTGAGTATGATGGTGGGAATGGCCCCATGAAGTCAATCCCCCATACATCAAACAATTCTATCTCTAATATCCCTTGTTGAGGCATGGCATATCCGTGAGGCAAGTTACCAGCTCTTTGGCAACTGTCACAGTTACGCACAAACTCTCGGGAATCTTTATAGAGAGTAGGCCAGTAGAAGCCACATTGGAGGACTTTAGTGGCTGTTCGCTCACTTCCAAAATGTCCTCCATACTGTGATCCATGGCAGTGCCATAGGATCCTTTGTGCTTCTTCTCTGGGTACACATCTGCGGATCACTCCGTCAGCACATCTCTTAAAGAGATATGGTTCATCCCAGAGGTAGTACTTGGCATCTGAAATTAATTTCTTTCTTTGCACGCTGCTGTACTCTTTGGGTATGAACCTCACAGCTTTATAATTTGCAATATCTGCAAACCATGGAGCTTCCTGAATGGCAAAGAGTTGCTCATCTGGGAAAGTCTCAGAGATCTCAGTAGAAGGGAGGGACGCCCCAGCTACTGGTTCTATCCGGGACAGATGATCAGCTACTTGGTTCTCTGTCCCTTTTCTGTCTCTTATTTCTATATCAAACTCTTGCAGAAGCAACACCCATCTTATAAGTCTGGGTTTTGAATCATGCTTTGTGAGTAAGTATTTAAGAGCAGCATGGTCAGTGTACACAACCACTTTGGATCCCACTAGATAAGATCTAAACTTGTCAATGGCATAGACCACTGCAAGTAACTCTTTTTCTGTGGTTGTGTAATTCTTCTGTGCGTCATTTAGAACACGGCTGGCATAATAAATGACGTGCAGAAGCTTGTTATGCCTCTGTCCCAACACTGCACCAATGGCATGGTCACTGGCATCACACATTAATTCAAATGGCAATGTCCAATCTGGTGCAGAGATGACTGGTGCTGTGACCAGCTTAGCTTTCAGGGTCTCAAACGCCTGCAGACACTGTGTGTCAAACACAAATGGGGTGTCAGCAGCAAGCAGATTACTTAGAGGTTTTGCAATTTTCGAAAAATCCTTTATAAACCTTCTGTAAAATCCTGCATGCCCCAGAAAGCTTCTGATTGCCTTAACATTGGCAGGTGGTGGTAATTTTTCAATTACCTCTACCTTTGCCTTATCCACCTCTATTCCCTTGCTTGAAATTTTGTGCCCAAGGACAATTCCTTCAGTCACCATAAAGTGACACTTCTCCCAGTTTAAAACCAGGTTAGTCTCTTGGCATCTTTTCAGGACAAGTGCTAGGTGATTAAGACAGGAGCTCAATGAATCTCCATATACTGAAAAGTCATCCATGAAGACTTCCAGAAATTTCTCTACCATATCTGAGAAGATAGAGAGCATGCACCTCTGAAAGGTTACAGGTGCATTGCACAGACCAAAAGGCATCCTCCTGTAGGCAAACACACCAGAAGGGCAAGTGAATGCTGTTTTCTCTTGGTCCTGAGGATCTACTGCAATTTGGTTGTAGCCTGAATAGCCATCCAAAAGGCAGTAATAGTCATGACCAGCTAGTCTTTCTAGCATTTGGTCTATGAATGGTAAAGGAAAATGATCCTTTCTGGTGGCTGTATTGAGCCTTCTGTAGTCAATACACATGCGCCACCCTGTGACTATCCTTGTAGGAACCAGTTCATTTTTTTCATTATGAACCACTGCCATGCCTCCCTTTTTGGGGACAACTTGGACAGGGCTCACCCAGGGGCTATCAGAAATAGGATAAATAATCCCAGCCTCTAGTAATTTAGTGACCTCTTTCTGCACCACCTCCTTCATGGCTGGATTTAGCCTCCTTTGTGGTTGGACCACTGGTTTGGCATTATCCTCCAACAGGATCTTGTGCATGCATCTAGCTGGGCTAATGCCCTTAAGATCACTTATGGACCACCCAAGAGCTGTCTTATGTGTCCTTAGCACTTGAATCAGTGCTTCCTCTTCCTGTGAATTTAAAGCAGAGCTTATAATCACTGGAAAAGTTTCACCCCCTCCCAGAAATGCATATTTCAGGGATGGTGGTAGTGGTTTGAGTTCAGGTTTGGGAGGCTTATCCTCCTCCTGAGGAATTTTCGAAAATTCCTTTGTTTCCACTGATTCTTCTTGATCAGGTTGAGCATCCTTGAAGATGTCTTCAAGCTCTGATTCTAAGCTTTCAGTCATATTGATCTCTTCTACCAAAGAGTCAATAATGTCAGTGCCCATGCAGTCATTTGGTGTGTCTGGATGCTGCATAGCTTTTACAGCATTCAACTTGAACTCATCCTCATTGACTCTCAGGGTTACTTCCCCTTTTTGTACATCAATGAGAGTTCGTCCAGTTGCTAGGAAAGGTCTTCCTAGAATGAGAGTTGCACTCTTGTGCTCCTCCATTTCCAGCACCACAAAGTCAGTTGGAAAGGCAAATGGCCCTACCTTGACAATCATGTCCTCAATTATGCCTGATGGGTATTTAATGGAGCCATCAGCAAGTTGGAGGCATATCCGGGTTGGTTTGACCTCTCCAGTCAACCCAAGCTTTCTGATAGTGGATGCAGGTATTAGATTGATGCTTGCTCCAAGATCACATAGGGCTGTCTTGGTGCAAGCACCCTCTAATGTGCATGGTATCATAAAGCTTCCTGGATCTTGAAGCTTTTCTGGTAAGCTCTTTAATATGACTGCACTACATTCTTCGGTGAGAAACACTTTTTCAGTTTCTCTCCAATCCTTCTTATGGCTTAAGATCTCTTTCATGAACTTAGCATAAGAAGGTATTTGCTCAAGTGCCTCTGCAAACGGAATCTTTATTTCAAGAGTCCTTAGATAGTCTGCAAAGCGGGCAAATTGCTTATCCTGTTCTTCTTGGCGGAGTTTTTGAGGATAAGGCATCTTGGCTTTATATTCTTCAACCTTAGATGCTGCAGGTTTATTCCTTACAGAAGTGGTTGAAGAAGCCTTGTTAGAGGGATTACTGTCAGCACTCTCAGGTGTCTGATCTTCCCTTGGCGTTTGAACGCCAGGATTGGGTGGAAAATGGGCGTTTAACGCCAACTTTTCCCCCTTTTCTGGCGTTTGAACGCCAGAACTGGGCAAGGAATGGGCGTTTAACGCCAGCTTTCCTTCCCTTTCTGGCGTTTGAACGCTAATAACATTCCTCTCTGGGCTCTTACTGTCCTCAGAGGGATTTTGAACAGTGGTTTGGTTATCCTCTGTCAATTGTTCCTTGTTTGGCTTTCTGCTCTTTTGAGCAGAGGTATTTAGTGTCTTCCCACTCCTCAGTTGAACTGCTTGACATTCCTCTGTTATCTGTTTAGATATTTGCTATTTTGCTTGATTCAACTGCAGTTCTATGCTCTTGTTAGCAACTTTAGTTTCATGAAGCATCTCTTTAACGTCTGCTAACTGTTCTGTCATCAGGAGCAATTGTTGATTAAGCTCAATTATCTGTTCTTGAGGATTAGGGTCAGTGACTGCTGCCATGACTTCCTCTTTTGGAGAGAACTCATTGCTAGAGTATAAATATTGGTTTCTAGCAACAGTGTCTATAAGCTCTTGAGCTTCTTCAATTGTCTTCCTCATGTGTATAGATCCACCAGCTGAGTGGTCTAAAGACATCCGAGCTTTTTCTGTAAGCCCATAGTAGAAGATGTCTAACTGTACCCACTCTGAAAACATTTCAGAGGGGCATTTTCTTAGCATACCTCTATACCTCTCCCAGGCATTATAAAGGGATTCATTATCCTCTTGTTTAAAGCCTTGGATGTCCAGCCTTAGCTGTGTCATCCTCTTTGGAGGGTAAAAGTGATTCAGGAACTTGTCTGATAACTGTTTCCATGTCTTTATGCTTGCCGTAGGTTGGTTATTCAACCACCTCTTAGCTTGATTTTTTACAGCAAATGGAAACAGTAATAGTCTGTAGACATCCTGATCTACCTCTTTATCATGTACTGTGTCAGCAATTTGTAAGAATTGTGCCAGAAACTCAGTAGGCTCTTCCTGTGGAAGACCGGAATACTGGCAATTTTGCTGCACTATGATAATGAGTTGAGGATTTAGCTCAAAGCTGCTTGCTTTGATGGGAGGTGTACAGATGCTACTCCCATATGCAGCTGTAATGGGGTTAGCATATGACCCCAAAGTCCTTCTGGACTGATTAATCCCACTTAGGTCCATAATGGATAAAGGGAAATGATATGGATTGCAGATAGACAAAATATTTTTTTTTTGAATTAAACGAAAAAAATAAAATAAAATAAAAGGAAATTAAGATAAAAATTCGAAAATCAAAAAGAGAATAAGACCAAAGCAAATTGAGAACTGAATCAATTAGTTAATTAAAAAGATTTTGAAAAGAGCAATTAAAAAGATATGATTGAAAAAATTTTTTGAAAAAGATTTGATTTTTGAAATGAGGAAAGAGAAAAACAACAAAATGACACCAAACTTAAAATTTTTAGAAAATCAAACACTAATTTTTCGAAAATTTTAAAGGAAAAACACAAAGAGGACACCAAACTTAGAATATGAAACTAGACTCAATTAAAAGACTCTAAACCAACAAAAACAAAACAGTCTTAATCTAAGCAACAAGATAAGCCGTCAGTTGTCCAAACTCGAACAATCCCCGGCAACGGCGCCAAAAACTTGGTGCACGAAATTGCAATCACACGTTTGCAACTCCGCACAACTAACCAGCAAGTGCACTGGGTCGTCCAAGTAATACCTTGCGTGAGCAAGGGTCGATCCCACGGAGATTGTCGGCTTGAAGCAAGCTATGGTTATCTTGTAAATCTTAGTCAGGATATCAGAAATTATCAGGATTGATTGTGAAAAGCAAAAGAACATGAAATGGTTACTTGTTTTGCAGTAATGGAGAATAAGTTGAGGTTTTGGAGATGCTCTGTCTTCTGAATCTCTGCTTTCCTACTGTCTTCTTCATCAAACACGCAAGGCTCCTTCCATGGCAAGCTGTATGTAGGGTTTCACCGTTGTCAATGACTACCTCCCATCCTCTCAGTGAAAATGTTCCTATGCTCTGTCACAGCATGGCTAATCATCTGTCGGTTCTCGGTCAGGCCAGAATAGAATCCAGTGATTCTTTTGCGTCTGTCACTAACGCCCCGCCTGCTAGGAGTTTGAAGCTCGTCACAGTCATTCAATCATTGAATCCTACTCAGAATACCACAGACAAGGTTTAGACCTTCCGGATTCTCTTGAATGCCGCCATCAGTTCTAGCTTATACCACGAAGATTCCGGTTAAAGAATCCAAGAGATAACTACTTAATCTAAGGTAGAACGGAGATGGTTGTCAGGCACGCGTTCATAGTTGAGAATGATGATGATTGTCACGGATCATCACATTCATCCGGGTTAAGAACAAGTATTATCTTAGAATGGAAGCAAGCATGATTGAATGAGAAACAGTAGTAATTGCATTAATCCATCAAGACACAGCAGAGCTCCTCACCCCCAACCATGGGGTTTAGAGACTCATGCCGTGGAAGGTACACAAAGAAACGTGTAAAGTGTCATGAGGTGCAGATACAATGTCAAAAGATCCTATTAATAGTAAACTAGTAACCTAGGGTATACAGAAATGAGTAAATGACGTAAAAATCCACTTCTGGGTCCACTTGGTGTGTGCTTGGGCTGAGCAATGAAGCATTTTCGTGCAGAGACCTTTTCTGGAGTTAAACGCCAGCTTTTATGCCAGTTTGGGCGTTTAACTCCAAGTTTTATGCCAGTTCCAGCGTTTAACGCTGGAATTCCTGAGGGTAACTTTGAACGCCGGTTTGGGCCATCAAATCTTGGGCAAAGTATGAACTATCATATATTTCTGGAAAGCCCAGGATGTCTACTTTCCAACGCCGTTGAGAGCGCGCCAATTGGGCTTCTGTAGCTCCAGAAATTCCACTTCGAGTGCAGGGAGGTCAGAATCCAACAGCATCTGCAGTCCTTTTCAGTCTCTGAATCAGATTTTTGCTCAGGACCCTCAATTTCAGCCAGAAAATACCTGAAATCACAGAAAAACACACAAACTCATAGTAAAGTCCAGAAAAGAGAATTTTAGCTAAAAACTAATAAAAATATACTAAAAACTAACTAAATCATACTAAAAACATACTAAAAACAATGCCAAAAAGCGTATAAATTATCCGCTCATCACCTACTGTCCTCATCCAATCATGCGTACTCCCTTCCATGGCAAGCTGTATGTTGTTGGATTACCATTGTCAATGGCTACCATCCATCCTCTCAGTGAAAACATGTCCTCTATGGTTTCCCGCATGGCTAATCAGTTGTTGATTCTTGATCGTGTCGGAATAGAATACATTTATTCTTTTGCACACTGTCACTGCACCCAACAGTCACGAGTTTGAAGCTCGTCAAAGTCATCCTATCCCAGATCCTACTCGAAATACCACAGACAAGGTTTAGACATTCCGGATCACAAGAATGCTGCCAATTGGTTTTAGCTTATACCACGAAGGTTCTAACGTCACGGATTCGAATGCTCTATTGTCAGGAGAGGTGATTCAGATCCGTGGGTCAAAGACCAAAGAGAATATATACTCCAGCTATCATCTATTAACTACGTTGAACATCATGTAGACCGCTTTGAGGTTTTCAGGCACGCGGATCTTGGCTAAGCAAGTAACGAAGATTGAGTGATTGTCATGGGTCACCTCTTCATTCTGACTTAACTGAATTAAGTACAAGAGTATATCTTGGAGGAGAATTAGGCATGAATTGAATAGAAAAACAATAATACTTGCATTAATACTCGAGGAACAACAGAGCTCCTCACCTTAATCTATGAGGTATAGAAACTCCACCGTTGAAGATACATAAGAACAAAAGGTCTAGGCATGGCCGAATGGCCAGCCTCCAAAAAGGGTTCGAACAACTCCCAAAAGGTCAAAGACTCCCAATACAATAGTAAAAAGTGCTATTTATACTAAACTAGTAAACTAGGTTTACAGAAAATGAGTAGATAGTGTAGAAATCTACTTCTGGGGCCCACTTTGTGTGTGATTCGGCTGAGCCTTGAAGCTTTCACGTGCATAGGCCAACCTTGGAGTTTAACTCCAGCTTTGGTGCCAGTTTCGGCGTTTTACGCCAGAAAAGGGTCTCTGATGGGCATTTAGACGCCAGTTTGGGCCATCAAATCTCAAGTAAAGTATGGACTATTATAAATTGCTGCAAGGTCCAAGATGTCTACTTTCCAACGCAATTAAGAGCGCTCTAATTGGGATTTTGTAGCTCCAGAAAATCTACTTCGAGTGCAGGGAGGCCAAAATCCAACAGCATCTGCAGTCCTTTCTCAGCCTCTCAATCAGATTTTTGCTCAGGTCTCTCAATTTCAGCCAGAAAATACTTGAAATCACAAAAAAATACACAAACTCATAGTAAAGTCCAGAAATGTGATTTTTGCATAAAAACTAATAAAAATATATTAAAAAGTAACTAAAACATACTAAAAACTACCTAAAAATAATGCCAAAAAGCGTATAATTTATCCGCTCATCATACGCACAGACCTTGACAGTTGTTCTGTTTGCAGCGCTCGCACACTAGTGTGCGTGTGAACACCGTTATATTTTACAAGTGTACATGCGCACACGTGCTTGTGCGTACTCACGAGGCGCTTTTCGAACGTTAGATCGAAAGGCGTGACCATCGCGGCTTATCAGATACCCTCCCCCCCAAAACCCCTTTCTTCTTCTTCCTTCTCTCAACCCAGATCACCCGCAACCACCATCACCCAACCCTCCGTCCGACAGCCACCACCATCACCGGCGACCACCATCGCCTACCTCTCTCTCTCTTTTTCCTTCCCCTTCCTTCCTATTTCTCCACTTCTTCCTGTCACTGTGCCCTGTTCCAGCGCCCTCTATTCACGCTTTTCCAGAGCTCCGGTGTGACACTAGCGGCGGCGAAGTTATGTGCCGCTGTGACACCACCACTGCTCCCTCTCTCTGCCCTTCCTCTTCTTACGTCAATGCAGGTTCTTTCCCCTGCTTCCTGCTCTGTTCTTTCTTTTATTTATTCATGTTTTCATTACTTTTTAATTCTGCTCTTAACAATCTTATTAGGTTTAGGTTAGGTAATTTGTGTTTCTGGAAAGAATGTTTGTTGGCTAAATTTTTTCTAGGTTGAATGCTGCTTCTATTGAACTGAAATCTCTGTTTGACATAATTTGCACACCACCTGTTCGCTGGATTGAATGAGTGAAACTGTTTGTTTAATTCTAAATTTTGGCCAGCATATGTCTTAAATTTTGTTATCCTTAGGCAGTATGATTCAAAATTGTATAGTTTATGCTATTTTTTATGTTGTTTGACATTGAATTCTCATATACGCTTAGTCGTTATTTTGCTTGGAACACCAAATTGGATTGAAATTTCAGCTTTGATCAACTATTTGGTGTTATTTTTAAAGGAGCATATCATACTTAATTTAGTGAATTGGATGAAATTGCCTATTCATGTGGTTTTTGAATATAAATGATCACATACATAGTCACTTATTCCTTGAAGTTTTTGAGCAATTCAAATCGATTTTCATCAAGTTATTGCTTTTTGAACAAGGGCTGTGTTTGTTTGATTATTTTCCACTTTTGACATGAATAAGCAAACTCTTCTAGTATTGAATTGGTTATTGTCTTTGTGGCAATTTTTGCTAAATCTTACACTTTTAGTGCACAATTGCAATAACCAAGTTCTAAAGTCAGTTCACTTTCATTAATTTTACCTTAAGATTGATTGTGCTTTAATTGTCATTCATTTTTTTATTCATTATTTAGGATTCTTGATTGTGGAAAACCTTACTCTCTTTTGAGCATATCACACTTTTCACATGTTTTCCTCAATTAAGTGTTTGTTTACCTTATTGGCTCTAATTTGCATTCTTTGATTATTTACTCTCTTGCTTTTGTACCAATTATCTGTTTCTCCTGAGTTGTATTCCATTTTTTCTTCATTTTTAAGATGCGTCATAAGGGTAAGGAGCCAGCTTCTTCATCGGCTCCTGCTCCTGTTCATCCGAGCACTCAGTCGAACACGTTTATCAACGAAGAAGCCCAAGAGAAATTTTAAAAGCTAGAAAAAAAGCAGTCCACTATGAACGAAAGCTGAATGTGCCAGAGAAATATGCTGAGGCCATCCACAACCGTCTAGATTATTACCAGTGGAAATTCATAGAATTTGACCCGGTGAAAATCAGTGAACACCTGGTTAAAGAATTCTATGGAAATCTACTGAAGGGAGATGTCGAGACTGTTTTTCTTAGAGGGGTGTAGTTAGACACCTCCACTCATGCTTTAGAGGCTCTCATACAGCTTCCACACATTTTGCCAAGTCGTGATGCTTACCCGAAGATAGTGGCAGATGTGACTAAGGGCAAGATTTCACTGGACGCAGTTCTGAAAAAGATTGGCCTACCTGAGGCCTGTTGGGAGTACAGCATGGGAGAGAATGCAATTCCCATTAGTATTGCGTGTTCTCATCTACACCCTGAGGCAAAGATTTGGCAACAAATCATTGCTGACTATATACTGCCGAGAACGCATGCTACACATATTCGAGTTCGAGTGGCAGTGCTTCTTTGGGCTATTATGGAGGGTAAGAAGATTTCTGTTCTACCCCTTCTTAGAGAATCAATGTGGAAGGTAAACCAGTAGCAGAGACCGGGAGACCGAATGTCTACCCTTATTAGCACCCACCTATTTTTGCCATTTGGGGAATATGAGGAGCCGCCACAGAAGAAGAAGAATACTTCTGAGCCATTAGCATCATCGGCACCACCAGCGCCTTCAGCACCGGCACCTCGGACCACTTATGAGTTGGTTCAGGACATTCTTCAGGAGCTGCGCCGCCACGAACGCCGCAGTGAGCGTCGCTTTCAGTGGATAGTAGATAGGCTAGATGGTCGAGATCCTAGACCACCTCCTGCATACACACCAGAGCCTGAGCCTGATCTAGATACTGAGACTGAGGAGGCAGCTAAAGAGGCTGCTGCAAAGATTATTGTAGAGCCGACCCGGGATATCATCGTCTACCAGCCACCACAGCACCCATCATCGCCAGACGATGGAGCTTCATAGAGCTAGTCATCCCCATCCTGATTTTTTCGCACAAAGGACCGTGCATTACTTAAGTGTGAGGAACGATTCGCTACTTTTGGGTGTAAAATTTCTCTCCTAAACACTTGTCATCCATTTTATTCTAGTCTTTATTATGCTTTTGTGGATATTTTTAGTATTTTGATGTATGCACTATATACTCTTATTTTGGTCGTTTGTATATATGTTAGTCTGCTTCTAGTTTATTTCTAGTATTGCATTTTCATATATATTGAACTTTATTTTTCTTGGTATATATTATAGATATTGGTTGTGATTGGATGATGTGAATAGCATAGTGCCTAGTTTAATTTTGTCCTAATTGTTCATGATGGTTTTTGGATTTTGAAAATTGGGAATAGAACTAGGAAAAATTTTGAAAATTGCATCCATCACATCATACATACATATATAGGGAATAATTTTGGTGAAAAACAACAATGATTTTCAAGAATTTTGTTTTTAGGGCGTTCTATTGAATTGATTTGGAAATTCCTTTTTAAACTTGATTGAATGAATTTTTGTGGAACATAGAAGAGAGATGAAACTAACAACCTTGTGAATTGTTGAGCCTATAATGTGTGGTTGCATATTTTAACCACTATTTTGTTCTTGTGTGCTATGCTCCTTCTATGATTGTGATCTAAGATTTGCTTGATTCTTTATTTCCGATGTTTGATGTTTTGAATGCATTTAGCATGATTGAGGCCATTTTTTAGTTAAACTCACTAACTCATATGGCCAACCCTTATATCTACCATTGTAACCCACTTTTGAGCCTTTTGTTCTAATTTTAAGCACATTATTCTCCCTAAGTAAAAATCATTAATGTCCATGAATTATATCTTTGATTAGCTTGGGTTGAGTAGTGTGTGTTAATCAAGTGTAGGGAGATTTGTTGAGAAACATTGGTAGTAAGTTTACTTTGGATACTCATTGAGAAAATTTGGGAAAATGGGTAAACACTCATGCACTCATTACTTTAAACATATGGATCTCTTCACACACGTTTGTGCGTATGCACAGGTCCCTGCGCGTGACTTCATTAATGAAGCACGTGGCTCGCGATTTTGGGGGCCTCTTGGCCTAATTTTGGATGTGCTGAAGCTGAAATTGAGTGCTATATGAAGGGGACAACATCACATATCAAGGCATTAGGTTTTATTAGTTTAGATTAGCTTAGGAAGCTCTCTTTTAAGGTAGAAAGCATTATTAGGAGTAGGAGTAGTGTAGAGTAGAAAATTCTCTCTTAGAGTTTACTTCAATTTCATTGTAGCATTTTATAGTTTCAAGTTTAATCTTGGATTTTGCTTATCTCATTGTAAGTACTCTTTAATTTGCTCTTTAATTTCAATACTCTTGCTATATTTTTCTTTTATTCAAGCTACTTTGTTAATATATGAAATTTTGATTTCTTGAGTCTTTTGTTTATGAATTTGGCCTTTTATGATCTATATATGCTTGATTGAGTTTCCATTGTTGATATTGTGAATATTTTTGTTATAGTTTTCATTTTCTTTTGCAATTTCCTATGTTTTGCTTATATGCCCACCAAGTGTTTGTGAAAATGCCACTTGGAGATTTTGAGTGGATTTTCACACCTTGGCTTGGGAAATGAGTTTCTAGGATACTAGAGTCATAATGTACGACATTGAGTGGCAATTCTTGGGTAGTTAGTTGACTCTTGTTTACATTGACGCTAGCTTTTTACCAAGTTAATTGGTAAGTTAGCTAGGACTTATGAATTAAGGTCAATTATGCTTGCTTGACTTACTCCTCGATGTTAGGGGTTGACGAAGCGAGATTGACTCATCATAGTTACAATATTTGTGGTTATGACGATAATAGGATTCCTTAATTCTCATCCCCGAGTCATGGCTCTTTTATGCATTTATAGCATTTTCACTAGTTTTGACCTTATTTCCCTTTTAATTGCATTAATTCCCTTTTTGATCATTTCGTAGTTCTTTTATTTCTTAGCTCTTTTAATCTTTCATTCTATATTTGTATTTGGAAAATTAAACTTTGATTAGGAGGGTTACTTGTCGGTTTGGACTATAATACCGACGAAGGAACTATTTTGTTGAATTTTCAAACTGTCGTAATCTTCTCCGTCAGTGACTAAGCTCAAAGTTGTTTGCACTAATGGCGGGGATGGATATGCTGTGCCCATAGAAGCCAGAGGTGTGTGCAGTGTAAGTTCCAAGGACCTTCCTTACATCTCCTCCATCATTTGGATTAGCTGCCATGGTTGTATCTGCAGCTTCTTGCTCTAGAGATTCTGTGAGATTCCCTCCGGCTCTGCTAGTTTAAGCTTGTTGCAATTGTCGCCTCAAGTTCCTCTCAAGTTTAGGATCAGGATCAAGAATAGGTTCTCTTTTCCTATTCCTGCTCATAAACAAGAAGAAACAAAACAAGAAAAGGGAAAGATGGGAGTCCCTATGTCAGAGTATAGGGGACTCCCTATGAGAACTATAATGAAAATATCAATTGAGATAGAATTGGAAACAAAAAGAATTGAGAATAAAGAAGTGGGGATTTAATTCACAGAGTTTTCGAAAATAAAAGAAAGAGGATGAGGTTAAGAATTTTTCAAAAAAGAGAGGACAGAGAAAAATTAAAGAGGCACCAAACTTTTAAAATTGAAATAAGGATAAAGCAAGATTTGAAATTTAAGATGTAATTTTCGAAAACTGCTAAAGATTTTGAAATTCAAAAATTAGAAAGAAAAAGTCAAGAGAAAGAAACAAGATAAGATAATATTTGAAAATTTAAAGATTTTGAAATTAAAATTTGAAAGAAAGAAAGACCAAAGAAACACCATGCTTAAAATTAAAACAAGATAAGGCAAACAATTAATTGAAAAGATTTGAAAATAAAGATAGAAGATTTGGTTTTAATTTTTTTTTTTCGAAAATTAAAAAGGAAAAGGTCAAATAAATATTTTGAATTTCAAAATTAAAGAAAGAAAAACTAACAAAATACTAAACTTTTAAAAATTTGAATTTAAAATAAAGATAAGATATCAAAATTTGAAAATCAAGGAAAAAGATAAAATAAAGATAAAAGATCAAGAAAAGATACGATTCAAAAATTAAAAGGAAATTTAAAAAAAAAAAGATGAAAACAAGATAACTACAACAAAATTCAAAAATCAAGGAAAAGAAAATTAAGATAAGAATCAAAAATCAAGAAGATTAAACAAGATAAGATTCGGAAATTAAAAGGAAACTAATTAACTAAGAAAATCACTAAAGAGACACCAAACTTAAAATTTAAAATTAAGATAAGAGTAAGATAAAGAAATTTACGAAAATTCAAAGGAAACGTTTTTTTTTTATTTTTTTTGAAATTCAAAAAAAAAAAGAAAGATAACACCAAACTTTAAAATTTTGAAATCAAAAAATAAGATGAAAATGTTTTCGGAAATTCAAGAGGAGGTTTTTAAAAATTTTTTCAAAATAAATAAAAAGAAAAACACTAAAAGATACCAACTTAAAAATTTTAAAATCAAATAAGAGATCATAATTGAAAAATTCGAACAAAAAGAAAGCAAACAAGATCAATTTTCGAAAATTAGGAAGAAGAATAATTAAATAAAAACTAATAAAAATACATAATCTAAGCAACAAGACAACTGGTAGTTGTCAATCACGAACAATCCTTGGCAATGGCAGCAAAAACTTGGTGCGCGAAATTAGAACTCACACAACTTCATCGGCAAGTGCACTGGGTCATCCAAGTAATACCTCAGGTGAGTGAGGGTCGATCCCACGAGAATTTTCGGATCGAGAAAGCAATAGTTATCTTGCTGGACTTAGTCAGGCAAAACTCAAAGAAAGTTGTTGTTGTAGGCGCATAAAACAAGAAAGCAAAGAAAAGCAATTAAAGATTGGTAAAGAGATAATAAATAGAAGCAGTTAAGGCCTCAGAGATGCTTATCTTTTCTAGATCAATACTTCTTACTGACTATTTTAATAATGAATGATTCATTCCATGGCAAACTGTAAGTAATTAAATTCCAACTCCTTGGCAATTTAATCTCCTCTTATTCTCATCAAAAGCCAGGGTCAGTGGTCGTTCAATTCGAACGAGGATGAAGCTCAATATTCTAGTTTAGCGCCACAAAAACCTCAATTACCCAAAACTAACCGAATTTTATGTCACATATCTAATTAGACCAGATAGATTGCAGTTTAGGAGATGTATTCTCAAGCTGTTAGCTCAAGTGACCTTGGTCAGAGTATCACAAGAACTCATGTAGAAAAAGGGGGTCATACTTCCATTCCACCCTAGATTCATTGAGATGAAGAACGAAAATACATCATAGAATGGAATCAAACATATATTAAAATAGAAAAGTAATAATATCAATCCATAGGAATAAGCAGAGCTCCTAACCTTAACCAGGAGGTTTAGTTAATCATGCTTTATAGAGAAATCAAAATAAAAGTAAAGAGGATTTGTATGTGATTGCCCCTAAACTTAAGTGATCTCCTCTTTAAATAGTAAATACTAACCTAAAAGATGTTAATTTAAATTTAAAAGTTTCAAAGATAAGACTAGATAATCTAAGAAGTGCTAAAATCCACTTTGGGCCCACTTTGGCTGTGTGCTTCGTTCAAGCCTGGCGTTCGACTTGGATTCTTGGCATTGAACGCTGAGAAGGGAGTGAATTCGTTGGCTTCTAGTCCATGGCTGGCGTTGAACGCCAATTTTGGGCATTTAACTTGGGAGGTCAATCCTTCTTGGGCGTTAAACACCCAGGCTTGGCATTTAACGCCAATTTTGGTAGTCATTCTGGAAGAGAAGTATAAACTATCATATATTGTTGGAAAGCTCTAGAAGTTAGACTTCCAACGCCATTAAGACAATGTTAATTGGATCTCTATAGCTCAAGATATGCTCATTGGAATGCACTGAGGTCAGGATTGACTGCATCTACTATTTTTTCTTCATCTCTGAACAAGATTCTACCAAATTTGCCCAAAAATCACCTAAAATCATAGAAATAACACAAAAACTCAAAGTAGCATCTAAAGATGAATTTTGCACTAAAACATAGTAAAATTAATAAAATCTAACTAAAAAACACTATAGAAATCCTACGAAAAAGGGTATAAAATGCTCACGCGTCATAAGTGGACCCGCATCACTGCATATACCCAGAAAAATTCGTGACTCGGATAAATTCTCATATCACATGTCATTCTCGACCAGGTGCAAGTGGGGGTGAACTACTGCATTTACCCCAGGAGACTCAAACCATAACTCTGAGCAAGTGGATCAACGCCACTGCATCTATCCAGGTAGGTATATCCTAATCAGAATCATTTCATTATCAATTTCTTTATAAATTTCATTATCATTCTCATTATCAATTTCATTATCAATCTCATTATTGATGCATGAGCATCTTTCCTATCTTTTCCTATTGAATTTGCATTCGAATTTGTAAGGTTAATCAAGATTTAAGTATTTTTGAGCCACTATGAAAGCTACTTTGAGTCGGGTGCAATTTGATTTTTCTCAGGTAGCATTCGGATGGATTTAACAGGGTTTGTGTAGAAAAAAATAAAGAAAGTGGATGATGCTGTCAATCCTGACCTCTTTTAACTCCTACAAGAATAACTTGGGCCATAAAGGTCTAATTGATGCGGTTTTAGTAGCATTAGAAAGCTAACTTCCAGAGCTTTCTAATGATATATAATAGTATACAGTTTTCTTCCAAACTGTACGGCCTTGGTGGCGCCTAACTTGGGATTTTCCAAATTAGGCACCGGATGAAGAAATTGCACTCCAAATCATTCGGGCATAGTGGCGCCTCACTTGGCTCAGCCCACGTTAGGCGCCAATCCTAAAGTTTTGAATGGATACCACACCAAAAAGGAGTACTCGAAGATTGCCTTTTTAATTTTGATTAAAACGTTTTTTATTTACAAATAGAAAAAGGTATTATTTAATTTTAGAAAATATATTTTACATTAATTAGGATTAAATATATTTTAGAACCCTAGTTTTCTCTTTACGCCATGAGCAACTAAACATCCACCGTAAGGTTAGGAGCTCTGTTTATTGTATGGATTAATACTATTACTCTTATAATTTAATTAATGTATTGATTTCAATTTCAAGAATTTATTTCCGTTCTTTATCTTAAGATTTGGGTAGATTGGAAGAATAATCCTTATTCTAATTGAGTTCTTGTAAGCCTTGGAAAAGCAATTTACTTGAACAACAGCTTGGAAATAATTTCTTGTAAATCACTAATTATCTGGACATAAAGGGATACGTGACATATAATTCTCTTATATTTGGGTAATTAGTGTTTTTGTGGCTAATAAACTAGAATTGGACTTAAACCTCTAATTGACATTAAGTGACCAAGGAATTGGCGGTTAACTAAGTTAGAGGAGACTAAATTACAAAGGAATTAGGGTTAAGTCAAATATAGTTTTCCGTGAATTGAATCTTGCATGATTAAAATTGTTGGTAAGAAATAGAAATCCGGAAGATAAACAACTCTGAAACCTTAACTATTTTCTCACATATTCTTCACATCAATTTATTGTTTGCCTTTAATTCTCTAAATTTACTGTTTAATGCTATTGAACTCTCAACACCATTTTCTTCTTGTCTGACTAAGTAAATCACTCAACTATTGTTGCTTGATCTATCAATCCTCGTAGGATCGACCCTTACTCACCTAAGGTATTACTTGGTACGACTCGGTGCACTTGCTGATTAAGCTGTGCAAAATCTTAATTCGTGCACCAATTATCAATCTCATTAACAATCTCCCCTTCAATCTCAATTCAATTCATATTCCATAGTAATTAGACTAATTCTCCATCATCCTTTCTCATCATAGTTAATTACCACTCATCATCACAATCATACTCATCATGCATCACTTCACACTTTGTTTATTTTCCTTCAATTCTCTAACTCCACTCTTTCTAACTCCTCTATCCCTAATTACACCAGTTCTAGACTCGTATCGAGGTTTATAAAGGTTTAGAAGGCTCAAGGAATGGTTGAGAACCTAAAAAATCACTCTTCAGAAAAATAGGGATGGTTGCATACATATGCACATGCTCGCACACGTAGGAGTGTAAATTTTCAAAACTCGCGTACGCATACTACCTTCGTGTATGCGAGAAGGTTGGGCACTGGAGCTCGCTCACGTACGCATGACTTGCGTCACGTACGCATGAGCGTAAACATGACAAAGTCGCATACGTAGACCATGTTTGCGTATGCACGGGAAGGGGTCATGCCCAACTCCCGCGTACGCATGATGGTTTCCACATATGCACGGCATATCAGAATGTGAAAAAGTTGTATGCTGTAAAAACCAGTTTTTAACCCAAATATCAAACCTTCATATCTTTTTTCCACAAAATTCATTTTTCAACCATTCTTGAAGCATTGGAAAGATCGATAAATAAATTTTCATAAAAATCTAGATTCGTAAAATTTCCAACTCCGAGGACCGAGTTACGGCCCCCCGAAATTGGTCAAAAATCATTTTTAACCAAAAATTGAATTTACCAACTTTTTCAAAAGTTCACAAGCCAAAACAGTTTTAACTCGACAAAATGACCCCAAACCACTTCAATTCACACATTCACAATCAACCAAACTCAAACCTACTCCATTTTCACATTTTAGCTCAAAATTTATCCACTTCACGTGTCAAATTCCCAATTCCACTATTTTAACATATGATTACCAAAATTTCACATACTCAATATCAAAATTCTCATTCAAACTCATGCATCATCATATAACACATTCACCAACTTACGGTGCTGACCTTTTCTGGTTTCCTGCCTAAATTCATGACCTTTGGTCCAACATCCATCAACTCAATACACAATTCTCAAATACACGACCACTATCCAAGTTATTAATTTTCATAACACATCAACTACACATATCAATTCCAACCAAATTAACAATTCAAACTTAATCCTAGGGACATCCAGCCTAGGATTTCACATTACATTACACGGTATTTAATTGAAACTTAAACCGTACCTCTTGAAAGCCAAAATCAAGCCTTTCACTTGTGAATTCCCCCTAAGCCTTAGCTCCAAGCTTCACAAATGAGCATTCTAATGCCTCTAATACTACTCTACACTATTTTCACATAATATACACAGCTCTCAATACACTAAGGTTTCATAAAGCATCATAAATACAAGAGAAATAGTTCTTACCTTTTACCCACTAGAATATATGATGAAACCAAGCTAAAGCTCGTTCAAGAGTATCTCTAAACCATCAAAATAACAAGATTTCTCAATACCCAAAGCTCAATGTTAAATTCAACATATACTGCAAAAATGGGATAAGAGAATTCAAAATTCTTACCAATAGTTTTAGATAGGATTGTAGAGGATGAGATGGCTTATGCGTAGTGATAAACCTCAATTTTATGGTTTATCTTGTGCTTAATTTAGGGGATTTTATCAACTTATCTCATATTTATTCAATGAAATAGCATGGTTTCATAATTCTCCCTTGATTTGTGCTTAAGTGTAAAAACATTTTTTTAGCCCTTAAAATTGATAATTTTAATTCGCCTTAATTCCATTCGATGCCTTGATGTATTTGTTAAGTGATTTTAGGTTCATAAGGCAAGTATTGGATGGAAGAAGTGAAGAGAAAAGCATGCAAAGTGGAGAATTCATGAAGGAATAAGCATTTGGAGAATCGAGGTCCAAGCGCACGCGTCACCCACGTGTACGCGTGAGGAGGAAATTAGCCAGTGACGCTCACGCATCATCCATGCGCACGCGTGACGAACGGCACGTGACTCACTTAAAGTGAATTCGCTGGGGGCAATTTCTGGTCTTTCCAGGCCCAAATCAAACTCATTTTTGAGGCTATTTGATGCAAAATTCAACTCATGTAGATTAGGTTTCTAGAGAGGGAAGCTCCCCCTTCTTTCTAGAATTAGGATTCTTAGGGTTAATTGCATCTTAGATCTAGGTTTTAATCCTTGTTTTTCTTTAGCTTTTCTTGTGATTTCATGTTCCTACATCTTAATTCCTCTTAGTTATCTTGTTAATTTCCCTTTTTATGCCTCTTTTAGTTTATTGATGAACTCTTGTTGGATTTGGTTTTCTTTAATGCAATTTGATGTTTTATGTTCTTTTTATTGTTGAATTGAGTTGTTGATCTTACTTTTCTTGCATTGGATAGTTGTAGATTTTACTATTTCTTGCAATTTATTTTACTTTCCTTTTATACCTTCCAAGTGTTTGACAAAATACTTGCCTGGATGTTAGAGTAGCTTTTTTAGCATTCTTGGCTTGGAAAGAGGAACTAAGTGCTCTAGAGTCATCAATACCCAATTTAGATTGGTGATCTAGAGTTGTTAGTTAATATTGTTTCCATTGACTCTAATCTCTTGCTAATTCAATTAGTAAGTTGATTAGGACCTCTGGATTGAGATTAACTAGTCTTATTTGACTTTCTCTCATGGAAGATAACATTACACCTTCTTCCATTGTTGGAGATGACGAAGTAAGATAAGCTCTTATTAATTATTGTTATGAGTAACTAGGATAGAAAGCCTATATTCTCAATCCTTGCCATGAATGTCTCTCTTTATTACTTGCTTTCTTTAGTTGTTTGCTTTACTTTTTTTATCATTTATTTTCTTGTCCCTGTTATCAATCAAACCCATTGTCCCTTTATAGGCACTAATTTATCACTTCATTGTAATTCCTTGTGAGACGGTCGGAGGTTTACATACTTTGTTTAATTTTCATTGGGGTTTGTACTTGTGACAACCACTATTTTAAATTTTATTGAGTTATTAGTTGGTTTGGAACTATGCTTACAATGAAGTTCTATTTCTATAAGAGAAAATTCTAGACCAACAATAATTCTTGTATCAAATTTTTGGCGCCGTTGCCGGAGAATTGCAATGGTGTTATATTATTGGCTATTGTGAATATGTGAACATGTTTGCCTTTTTCTTGTTTATTAGCCTTTTGTTTCTTTGTTAGTTTTTGCTAGTTTTAGGATTTGGTTTCTTTTGTTTCTTATTAGATTTTGTTTACATTCGCTCTTGCTACTATGAATTCTCACCACTTTGGCTATGAGTTTGGTCACAACTATGTTGTAGGAGATGAAAATGGAAGATTTAATGAGGATATGCATCAAGGATTTGGAGATCAAAGGTGGGAGGAGCCCCAAGCTTATGGACAATCTTCTTGCCAACAACCTCCTCTGGCTTCTTATGGATACAATCCAACTCTTGATGCATACCAATCTAATATGTGTGATGACCCTCATTATGGTTGTCAACCACAATCATCATATGCATATGACCATTTTCCTCAACATATGATCCTAATCCATATCCCATACCAACCACAATTCACCTCCATATGATCCTAATCCATATCTACCATACCAACCACCATATGAACCATACTTAGAACCACCACCATTCCAACACAAATACTCCCATGAATCACAACTTCTATACACACTACCTCAAGACTTTTACCAATATAAATAATCTTCCCATTATGAACTATTTCTCCCAAGCAATGAACCCTCTCTTCCCACACCACCTCAAATAGATGAATCTCTTCATGCCTTCATGCTAGAACAACAAAGAGATATTAGCTCATACATCCAAAGGCAAGAAGAGACGCAAAAGAAATTCAAGAAGCTAGAAGTAATAATTGCTATCTTGGCAGAAGCCGTTAGCAACATGGTCTCCTCCTGCCTAAGCCTATACGATCAAGGCACTCCCATTGTTGAATGTGGAGAAGCAATCAAGGAGTATAGTGAGGGAGTGAATTTGGAGCTTCAAGGGAAAGAGGATGAGTCAAAGCAAGAAGTGCAAAAAGAGGAGAAAGTTGAGATAATCGAACCAAAGGAAGTGGTTGAAGATTTAGGAGATGTTGAGTGCAAGGAGGAATCTCAAGTTGAAGAGCCTTCTTCCATGAAGTGTGAAATTGGTGTTGAAGAGGGTAGTGCACAATCTCCAGGGCACAATGTGATTAAAGAATTAGAAGAAGTGGGGCAATCACCAAATTTTGAGCTTGATGATTCCCTCCCCATTGGGCTTGGAATTGATGAGGAGGTAGACTTCACTAAACCTCCCATTTATGATTTGAGTGATGGGGAAGAGCTTAAAGAAATTGGTGTGGAAGAACTTGAACTTGAGGAAGCTTGATAAGAGGTAAAGCTTGAAGAACATTGTCAAGCGGTGGTGCCTCTAGAAGAGGATAGACAGGAGTGGAACATGCTTTATCAAAACCATTGGGAACTCCTCTACCTAAGTTGTAATCTAACCTTTTATTTGAGTGGGTAAAACTTCTAACTCTTAGCTTTATTATCCCACTTGAATATGGTATTCTTGAAACAGATCACCAACTTAGGGCACTTTGCGGAATTAAGCGTAAGAGGAGGATGTTTAGTGGTTGGCGTTGTAAAGCTAGGCTCATTATGGTTGGAATCTCAAAATTAAGGAGCATGGATTGGTGTGATTCTCAATTGGATGGGTCTAGGAGGATAGTGTGGTGCCTTGGTGAGAATTTGGCTTGTCTGCCACCCGGAGGAAATTACCATGATCAACTTGAAGACGGGTGTAAAAACAAAGTATGGGATCCTGGTTTACAAGAGGAAGATCAACTTTGGGAGCCCGTGGTTTGTGAAGAACTCCATCAAGGCTTGGAGATATCAACTTTTAATGAGCTTATTGGAAGTCCAAGATTGGTGGATGTTCAAGGATGGATTCAAGCACAAGCCACCTTGATGAAGAGCTCCCCATAAGTCCAACTTAAGGACAATAAACAAAAGTGCTAGGTGGGAGACACCCCACCATAGTAAACTCTTTTCATTTTTCTCTTTTGTAAATATTGGTAAAATAAGTTTAATTTCATGTTTTGTTTGATTAGTTTAGCTTAATTGGGAGTCCAGTAGGGTAAATAAGGTTTTATGGTGTTTTGATAGCTGTTTGGAGGTTTGGAATGCTTGGTTTGGTGCAAGAAATTGAAAATTTTTTAAAAACAGAGCACCATGCCACGCGTACACGTCACCCACGCGTACACGTCACCCACGCGTACACGGGACTCAAAGTTTTTCCACCATCCACGCGTATGCCTCGCCCACGCGTACGCGTGGATCCAAAATTTTCACCTCCCATACAAATTCCCGATAGTTGTGCGAGTTGTGGGCTAGAATTGTGCCTTTAGCACAAAATCCACCCACACGTATGCATTGCCTCTCTGAATAACCCATCACGTGTATGCGTGACCCATGCGTACGCATCTCTCCCATTTCACCTGTACACGCTTATGCATCACTCCACGCAGATGCGTGGGATGCCCTATTTCACCCACCTTCTTTTCTTCTCTTCTTTACATTTCTTTCCTTCTTCTCTCTTCTTCTCTTTTCTTTCCACCCTTCAACCATTGATGCTAGGGCATCTAGGCCAGTTTTACTGACCTTTTCTTTACTGTTTTAAGGTAGTTTCATGCATTTTCTTAGTGAATAAGGCAAGTTTTGGATGAAAATACACTTACACCTTGATTCAAGCAACTATTGTGAATTTCACATGATTTCATGAGGATTTTGCTAGAATTGAATGATAAATTGATGATGCATAATCTCATGACTTTGGCTAGAGCTTTGATACACTTTATTTGCTTGATTTTAGGACAAAGGAAGCAAGGAAGAACCAGGTTAGTACTCACATTAATCTAGTTAACGTGACCACTAACGTGGAATGGTAAATAGCTTGCAACGTTAAGGAGAAAATTGATCACCAATAACGCCCACGAAGCCATCATAAGCCCACGTTAATTGCCATGTTAACTAAGTTAACGTTAGTTAACATGGTAGTTAACATGGAAACAAAAGAAAGCTCCAACGTTAGTGGTAAACCTGAACACCACTAACGTTCCAAGATTTGGCAATGAGCCACGTTAAGAGTCACGTTAACTTAGTTAACGTGAACTCTAACGTGGAAGAGAGGAACAATGACAACGTCAGTGACACTCACCTTTGTCACTAACATTGGATCCACTAGCATTGCACACGTTAGTGGTCACGTTAAGACCACTAACGTGAAAGTTAACGTTGAGCTGAGATTGATGAGCCAACGTTAGTGACACTCACCTTTGTCACTAACGTTGGAAAATGGCATTACTACCACGTTAGTGGCCACGTTAACTTAGTTAACGTGAGCTCTAACGTGGAGAGTAGGGGCACTTTGAGCGTTAGTGACAAAGGTAAGTGTCACTAACGCTCTCGAAGGTGAGGCATAACCACGTTAAGAGCCATGTTAGTTACACTAACGTGAACTCTAACATAGGGACAAAGGGCATAAGGCAACGCTAATGGGAAAGGTGAGTCCCAATAACGCTTGCGAAGGGTTATAAGCCAACGTTATTGGGAAAGGTGAGACCCAATAACGCTAGCGAAGATTTACAAGGCAAAGTTAGTGGTCACGTTAGTGCCACTAACGTTGGAGTTAACGTAGGGTATATGGGGTTGGAACGTTAGTGAAAATTGTGATTGCCACTAACGTTCTCGAACCCACAATGTCACTTAACGTTAACTTCACTAACGCCCATGCCTAATTCATACTTCTCATCAAGCTAGGCCCACTAAAGATTGGAACTGCTTCAACTCAAGATCCAAAGCCCACATCCAAGACTAGAAGAACTCACTAGAAGATCAAGAGGAGTAGTATATATAGGAGTAGTTTTGAACTATAGAGGAGTTGGGCACTTTGGAGAACTACTCTCTGTATATTTACTTTTCTGCACTTTTAGCTGGGATGTATTATTTTCTGCCATTTTTTATTTCTAGAGCTATGAACAACTAAACCCCTTTCATTCGGTTAGGGAGCTCTGTTGTAATTTGATGGATCAATTATAGTTTTCATTCTCTTCTTCTTTCTTCTCTATTGATTTACTAGAAAGCTTTCGATCTTAATTCAATTGATTAGTTGTCTTGGAAAAGAAACTCTCCATAATTGGATCTCCTCTGAGCCTTGGAAAAGGGATGAGAAGATCATGTTAAAAATGCTTTTTCATGTTGGACCAAATTAGGGTCTGGGCGGATATAGTGACATGTAATCCTCCCAACACTTTGATTTGGAAATACTTGTGGTATAATCAGTGACCATACTTCATCTCTTCCCATGAGTAATTAAATCAAGGAATTGGGAAACTGTTCAAGTTTAGAGAGACTGGATTACCAAGGAATTGGAATCTAATCACCTAAGATTACCAAGGAGATCAATAGATGCATTGTGATGCAAGTGCATATTTGCTTTATTAGTTAGTTAGTTCAGTTAGTTTTAGCTTAAATTCACTCATTTTCTCTTAATAAACAAGTCCTTTTATGAGTTTTGTTTCCATGCATGATGATATCAAGGAACATGTTAATTCTAGCCAAATTCATGCAAATGATTTAAGGAATGCATATATGAATGAGTATGAATGAATCTCATGAAATTTATTGCTTGAATTGGTAAGACTTTGAAGCTATTTCCCTTGTTGATGATAGGTGATGAAACAAGGAAGCATGGAAGCAAGAATGATGCAAGCTGGGCAAGAAGTTGGCGTTGCCAACTTGGGATTGGAGTTGCCAACTCCACAACACAAGGCAAGCTTGGCCCTGGAGGCAACCAAGGCAAGAAGTTGGCGTTGCCAACTTGGGATTGGCGTTGCCAACTCCACAACACAAGGCAAGCTTAGCCCTGGAGGCAACCAAGGCAAGAAGTTGGCGTTGCCAACTTGGGATTGGCGTTGCCAACGCCACACACAATCATACCAAGCAAGCTTGGCAACCCTGGAAGCAAGGTTGGCGTTGCCAACTCTAGAACCAAGTTGCCAACGCCACACACAAGCCACAAGCAAGCAAACTTGGCCCTGGAAGCAAGGTTGGCGTTGCCAACTCTAGAACCAAGTTGCCAACGCCCACCCAAGCAATCTTAGAGAGCTAATTTGGAGCCTCGAGCACGTTGCCAGCCTAGAGATGAGGGGCGTTTTTGAGGACAACGCAGGCTAACAGCGCCAAACAATCAAGCTTGGCCCTGGAAGAAAAGGAGCTGGCGTTGCCAACTCAAGATGGGCGTTGCCAACGCCACACAACCAAGCAACAAATGGAGCCATGGAAGAAAAGGAGCTGGCGTTGCCAACTCAAGAATGGCGTTGCCAACGCCACACAAGAAAGTTTGGCTAGGCACCAAGTTTTGGTGCCAACCAGGCTGCCAAACGCCCATTGGCGCACCAACCAGGCTGCCAAACGCCCATTGGCGCACCAACCAGGCTGCCAAACGCCCAATGGCGCACCAACCAGCATTCTAAACGCCCATTGGCGCACCACTCACGTTGCCAACGCTGGATGGGCGTTGCCAACGCCAACTTACCAAAACAAGACAGCCTGAACATGTCCACTTCAATGGAAGATATCTTGAGCTACAGAGATCCAAATTAAGTACTTCCAGTTGCGTTGGAAAGCTAACATTCAGAGCTTTCCAACCATATATAATAGTCCATGGTGGAGCACAAGATTGGAGCCAAACCAGAGTCATCGTTAGGCCCTAAAAACAAGAACATGAAGTGAAATTCAAGAAAGCTAGAGATTGGCCTTGGGGTGTGGGTCGAGCACGTTGCCAACGTGCCACAAGGGAGGCGTGTTTTGCAACAACGCTAGCCCCAAGTCCTTGCCTTGGGAGAGTGATGCTCGAGCACGTTGCCAACTTGGGGTTGAGGGTGCGTTATTCACAACAACTTGGCAACAACTTGGCAGCTTGACCTTACCTTCTTTGAGGAACCATAACTTGAGCTAGGAAAGTCCAATTGAGGTGATTTCAGTGGCATTAGAAAATAGACATCAAGAGCTTTCCAATGATGTATGATAGTCCATATTGAAGCTGAAGGTTGACACTCAAATTCTGGGCTACATTTAGCATGAAAGTAAGGCCAAGAAGAGGAAAAGCAAGTTGTTGGCAACAACTTGGGCTAGCAACGCCCAAGTCTCATACTTCATGCCCAGGAAATTGTCCTGCACGTTGCCAACGTGCATTTGGCCTGGAGTTAGTGCCAATAACGCCCTCAATGGGCCAGAATTGGTGCCAACTTGCTCCACTTCCCCTATTCATCACAAAGGCCAACAACTTCTTCAATTGAGCCAAGAATTCAACAAAGAGAAGCCCATATTGCTAAACCAATTCAAGATCTTTGAAAGAGTTTTAGGAGTAGTATAAATAGAAGAGATTGATGTACTTGTAGGGGACTTTTACACTTTTACACACTTTTTGACACTTAGAACTTTTTCATATTTTGAGCACTTTTACTTGTTAGCACTTCCGGGAGGATGCCCGGAATGCTCATCTTTGGTTTTCTATTGGAATTTTTCTTCTTCATCTTCAAGTTTTAAGCACTTCATTCTTCTTCTTCTTCCTTTATACTTAGTTTAATTTTTGTTCATGGCAATTGTTGATGAAATTGGAGCAATGACTCACTAAACCCCACTTTCATTAGGGGGAGGAGCTCTGTTTGTTAGAATGAATTGGTGAACCCATCTTCTCCTCCTCAATTCTAGTGGTTGATCTAAAGAGGAGACTCTTGATCTTCAAAGATTCAACCACCATCGAGAGAGGGGTTAATCTATATGAATTATGTGGTGAGTTTGAGGAATGAGCCACATAATTCAGTTTAGAGTTCATCCTTTCATGATTTCTTTAATCAATATACCTTGGTTAGTATGTGAGATGTAACTCTCCTTGGTTGAGATTATAGGAATTGTGTGGCTGGATAGATTTGAGCTTCATCTCTTCTCATGAACAATTAGATCACGAGAGTGGCAGTTGGTTATGTTGAGAGAGATTGAATCACCAAGAGATTGGGATCCAATCACCCACTTGCCATAGATCTATACCCAAGATTGAGAAGGATTTGACTAACATCAATTCATGAAAACTAACATCTCTAATCCCTAATGATCCTCTCTATCATTAATTCTCATTTCTCTTGCTCTAGTTATTTGATTACCCATTTCCCAATCCCTTTCTACATTCTGTCTATTTACTACTCTTGTTATTTACATTCTGTTCATCTACTTCTTGCCATTTACTCTTATGTTCTTTAAATTTCTGCACCCTTTAATTCCTTGCCATTTATCTTTGATGTTATTTAAGTTTCTTGCAATTTAAGTTTCAGTTATTTACTTCCATTTTATTTCTATATTCTTGTTCTTAATTGCCATTTAAATTCCTGTCATTATGTTCAAAAGTCACATTGCTCATAAAATCAAAAATCATGTTAGCTTGACTAAACTTACCATTTAACTAAAGTTGCTTAATCTACCAATCCTCGTGGGATCGACCTCACTCTTTGTGAGTCTTATTACTTGATACGACCCGGTATACTTGCCGGTTATACGTAAATTCTCATTTTTACGTATCAAGTTTTTGGCGCCGTTGCCGGGGATTGGAAAGATTGACAATGATTAAGTGAAAGGTGGTTTAGATTAAGCATTTTCTTTTGTGTTTTCATTAAGCCCACTAACTGTTTGATACTTTGTTTCACTAACTCTAATTTCACTCTAATTTTAGCGTGTTGCATTTGTGATTTTGGTTCTGTTTGTGTATGTCAGGAACAAGTAGACGTGATATTGAGGACGAGAGAACCCGCCGAAGGTTAAGGAGAGCAGAAAGAGGAAAGTTCATAGTTGGTGAAGAAGGATCAGAGGAATCAGAGGGAGAAGATCAAGTCATGGATGATGAGATGCAAAACCCTCCTGGAGGGGTCAACAATAATGGTGGACAAGCTAGAAGGGTGTTATCATCATTTACTATCCCTGATCCAAGACATTGTGGGAGCAGTATTGCTACACCAAATGTTCAGGCCAATAACTTTGAGCTAAAACCTCAACTCATCACTTTGGTACAGAACAATTGCTCTTATGGAGGGGGACCTCTTGAAGACCCAAATCAACATCTCTCTGTTTTTCTGAGGATATGCAACACAGTGAAGACAAATGGAGTGCATCCAGATGTTTACAAGTTGTTGTTATTTCCGTTCTCTTTGAGGGATAAAGCCACTCAATGGCTAGAATCATTCCCCAAGGAAAGCCTCAATGATTGGAATGAAGTGATGGGCAAGTTTCTAGCAAAGTTCTACCCACCTCAAAAGATCATCAAGTTGAAGACAGAGGTCCAGACTTTCAGGCAAATGGAAGGGGAGTCATTGTATGAAGCCTGGGAAAGGTATAAATCACTAATGAGAAGATGCCCCCCTGACATGTTTAGTGATTGGGTTAAGCTCCAAAACGTCTATGAAGGCTTAAGCTTTGAAGCAAGGAAGGGACTAGATTACTCATCAGGAGGATCACTCAACATGATGAAAACTGCCGAGGAGGCCCAAGACCTCATTGAGATTGTGGCAAACAACCAATACTATTACTCATCAGAGAGGCAAAACAATCCGCCCCCAAAGAAAGGTGTAATGGAGCTTGAAGGTGTTGATGCTATCTTGGCACAAAACAAGTTAATGCACCAACAAATCCAACAACAAATGGAGATGATAACAAAGAGAATGGATGGTTTGCAACTTGCAGCAGTGAACACAACAAATCAACCAGTGCTTGAATGGAACCAAGGTGAAGGGACCAATGTTGAACAACCACAAGAACAAGTTCAATACATGCAGAATACTTCAAATTCTCATGATGAATTTCATGGAGATACATACAACCCATCTTGGAAAAATCATCCCAATCTTAAGTGGGGTGAAAATCATTGGCAAAAGAATAGCAACCACAATCAAAACCGTCACACAAGCAACCAAAATCACCATGCCAACAACACTAACCAATATAAAAAACCACAAAACACATATCAACCACCCCATCATAACTCACAAACCCACCAAAATAACTTCTCTGCACCAACATCCAACACACAGAATTACCACACTAATCCACCCAACAACTTCCAACAACAATCACCCCCTATCATAACCCCAATTGACCATCATGAGACTAGAATTGCAAGTCTTGAAGCTACCTTGCAAGCACTTGCTCAAACCACTCAAGCCTTAGCTAAGGGACACAAGGAACATGAGGTCATCATGAAGAACATTGAGAGACAAGTGGGACAGCTAGCCAAACAAGCCGAGAGACCAACCAATGTCCTTCCAAGTGACACAATACCCAACCCAAGAGAAGAATGTAAGGCTCTGCAGTTGAGAAGTGGCAAGGTAGTTGGTGAAAGTTCAAATAAAGAAGCAACAAAACCCAAAGAGCAAGACACAGTGGAGAGGCAAGATGAGGAAAAGGCTTCAACATCTAACAAAGGCAAGGAGGTTGTCAAGCCACAAGGCAATCCACCAAGTCAAGGAGGCAACCGTGATGGCAAGGAGAGTATGAATCCACAAAAAGAAAACAAAAATGAAGGAGTGAGAGCTTATGTACCCAAGCTTCCATACCCAACTAGGATACACAAAGGAGCAAAAGACCAACAATTCCCAAGGTTCTTAGAGATCTTCAAGAAACTTGAAATCAACATCCCATTGGCAGAGGCTCTAGAACAAATGCCATTATATGCAAAGTTTCTTAAGGAATTGATCACCAAGAAGAGAAGTTGGCAAGAAAAAGAAACCGTGATTCTCAATCAAGAGTGTAGTGCCATCATTCAACAAGGGTTACCTCCAAAACTCAAAGACCCTGGCAGCTTTCTCATACCTTGCACGATTGGGAGCATGGCTGTTGACAAATCACTTTGTGACCTGGGAGCAAGCATTAACTTAATGCCACTTACTATGATGAAGAAAATGATGATTGAAGAGCTCAAGCCCACAAGGATGTCACTCCAGCTTGCTGACAGATCCATCAAAGTACCAAATGGAGTAGTTGAGAACCTCTTGGTGAAGGTGGGAAACTTCATATTCCCAGCTGACTTTGTGGTCCTAGACATGGATGAAGAGGGGAACAATTCAGTCATTCTTGGTAGACCCTTTTTGGCTACAGCTAGAACAATCATTGATGTGGAAAAAGGAGAGATGATTTTCAGGGTGCATGATGAGCAAATGACCATAAATGTCTTCAAAGCAATGCAACACCCTGTTGAGAAAGAAAGTTTAATGAGGGTTGATGTAGTAGATTCTTTGGTTGAAGAAGTGCTTGACACAAACCATCAAATGAAACAAGAGGAAGTCCATAACATCAAGGGACAAGAAGAAAACACGTTGGAAGCATCAAAGGAACCAAGTGAAACCACCAAAGAAGAGGCACCACAACAAGAGTTGAAACCACTACCCCCTCATCTTAAATATGCATTTCTTGGTGAGAAAGATAGCTTCCCAGTGATCATCAACTCCACCTTGAATGAAGAGGAAGAAGAGAAGCTCCTTGTGGTTTTGAAAGCTCACAAAGAGGCGTTGGGGTGGACCATTGATGACTTGAAAGGCATAGGCCCTGCTGTATGTATGCACAAGATACTCTTAGAGGAGGGTTCCAAACCGGTGGTACAACCTCAAAGAAGATTGAATCCCACAATGAAGGAGGTTGTTCAAAAGGAAGTTCTGAAGTTGTGCAAGGCTGGGATCATTTACCCTATATCTGACAGCCCATGGGTTAGTCCAGTGCAAGTAGTACCTAAGAAAGGAGGCATGACTGTCATTGTTAATGAGAAGAATGAGCTTATTCCAACACGAACAGTGACAGGATGGAGGATGTGCATTGACTATAGGAGGCTGAATGATGCCACACGGAAGGATCACTTCCCCCTACCTTTCATTGATCAGATGCTTGAAAGGTTGGCTGGCCATGCTTATTATTGTTTTCTTGATGGATATTCTGGGTATAACCAGATTGTGGTTGACCCCATGGATCAAGAGAAGACATCCTTCACTTGTCCCTTTGGAGTTTTTGCATATAGGAGAATGCCATTTGGACTTTGCAATGCCCCAGCTACCTTTCAAAGATGCATGCTATCAATCTTCTCAGACATGGTAGAAAAATTCATTGAGGTCTTTATGGATGATTTCTCTGTTTTTGGTGATTCCTTCAATACTTGCTTGCACCATCTTACCTTAGTCTTGAAAAGATGCCAAGAAACAAACTTAGTTTTGAATTGGGAGAAATGCCATTTCATGGTACCCGAAGGCATTGTTCTTGGTCATAAAATTTCAAGAAAAGGTATAGAGGTTGACAAGGCAAAAGTAGAAATTATAGAAAAACTTCCTTTGCCAACTAGTGTGAAAGCCGTTAGGAGTTTCTTGGGGCATGCTGGATTTTATAGGAGATTCATCAAAGATTTTTCAAAAATAGCAAAGCCACTAAGCAATTTGCTGGTGGTAGACAATCCTTTTATCTTTGATGATGAATGTAAACATGCTTTTGAAACTCTAAAGGCTAAGCTCACCACAGCACCAATCATCACACCCCCAACTTGGGGACTACCCTTTGAACTCATGTGTGATGCAAGCAACCTTGCAATTGGTGTTGTGTTGGGGCAGAGGAAGGAAAAGAGGCTTCATGTTATCTACTATGCAAGTAAGGTATTGAATGAAACTCAAAGAAACTACACCACAACAGAGAAAGAGTTACTAGCCGTGGTGTATGCCTTTGATAAGTTTAGACAATATTTGATTGGATCTAAAGTCTTAGTGTATACTGACCATGCTGCCATTAAGTATCTTATGTCAAAACAGGATGCCAAACCAAGGCTAATCAGATGGGTGCTACTCTTACAAGAGTTTGATATTGAGATCAAAGATAGAAAGGGCAGTGAAAATCAAGTTGCTGATCACTTATCAAGGGTGCCACAAGATGAATGCCAAGACAACCTTCCATCAATAAATGAAGAGTTTCCAGATGAACATCTCTTGCACATTCAACATGTCCCATGGTTTGCAGACATGGCCAACTACAAGGCAGGAAGAATCATTCCACAAGAGTACACAAGACAACAAGTCAAGAAGCTGTTGCATGAGGCTAGGTTCTTCTTTTGGGACGAACCATTCTTGTTCAAAAGATGCCCAGATGGAATGATAAGAAGATGTGTGCCAGAAGGTGAGATGAAGGACATACTATGGCATTGTCACAACTCTAGCTATGGTGGTCATTTTGGGGCTGAAAGAACTGCTGCAAAGGCCCTTCAAAGTGGTTTCTATTGGCCTTCAATCTTCAAGGATGCTAGGGAGTTTGTGAGCCAATGCAATGAATGTCAAAGAGCAGGGGGTTTGTCAAAGAAAAATGAGATGCCTCAAAAGTTCATTTTGGAAGTGGAACTCTTTGATTTGTGGGGAATAGATTTCATGGGACCTTTTCCCCCATCTTACACGTTCAAATATATCCTGGTAGCAGTGGAGTATGTCTCCAAATGGGTAGAAGCAATAGCCACCACCACATGTGATACCAACGTGGTCTTGCAATTCCTCAAGAAGAACATCTTCACTAGATTTGGAGTGCCCAAGGGACTTATAAGTGATGGGGGAAGCCACTTTTGCAACAAGCAACTCAACTCTTTACTCCACAAATATGGTGTTACTCACAAAGTGGCCACACCATATCATCCTCAAACCAATGGACAAGCTGAACTTGCCAACAGAGAGCTAAAAAGGATCCTGGAAAAAACTGTGGGAACAACAAGAAAGGATTGGGTCAGGAAGCTGGATGATGCACTCTGGGCATATAGGACAGCCTTCAAAACACCCATAGGAAAATCTCCATTTCAGTTGGTGTATGGAAAGGCATGCCACCTCCCTGTAGAGCTTGAACATAAGGCTTTCTGGGCCACCAAACTTCTAAATCTAGATGCTCAAGCAGCAGGAGAGAAGAGGTTGCTACAACTCAATGAGCTTGAGGAGTTCAGATTGGAGGCATATGACAATGCCAAAATATACAAGGAGAGAGCAAAGAGATGGCATGATAAGAGGATCTCTCAAAGAACATTTGAACCAGGCCAAAAGGTGTTATTATTCAATTCAAGATTGAAGATCTTCCCTGGGAAGCTGAGGTCTAGATGGACTGGTCCATACACCATCACCAAAGTATCACCTCATGGCTATGTTGAATTGCTTGACGAAGCCTCAAAACAAACCTTCACAGTCAATGGACATAGGGTGAAGCACTATTTTGGTGGCCCTTGGAGCAAGGAAGAGAGTGTGCAACTCTTAACATGAGCAAAGAAGCTGCAATGTCGAGCTAAGGACAATAAACAAAGCGCTTCATGGGAGGCAACCCATGCACAGGGAGTCTTTTAATTTCATGTTTTAGTAACCAATAATGATCAAGTAGACTAGTACATGGTGTATGCAAGGCACTAAGTTTGGTGTGGCCAATCTTGAAGTAATGGCAAATGTGTGTTCTACAACACTTAGCCACAAACTAAGTTTGGTGTCCATGCATACACGAAAATGCTAGGCTATGAAAGTTTTGTCATCCACTTTAGTTATATTAAAAAAAAAAAAAAAACGTGAAAATAGCATATAATGTAGGTAAAATACTAAGTTTGATGTGGCTACCTTTGAAATTAATTCCATATAACACTTAGTCACAAACTAAGTTTGGTGTCTTTACTTACATTATTAATGCTAGAAAAATTAGATTAGGGAATCAATTCATAAATTTTTAATTTTAGCTTAGTTAATTTTGCATAGGAATATCATCATAAGCTTCTAGCTATTAATGTCACTTTAAGAATCTTAAGCTTTTGGCATTTTGTTGCAGGAAAGAAAGAAAGAGGTGATGGGGAATCTTGGAAGCATATAATGAAAGAAAGAAAGAAATGATGGGGAATCTTGGATGGAGGTCACGGATACACAAGGAAGGGAAGTCACATGAATTTTGAACTTTGTACATGGGGAAAAAGAAATCAACATGCATTATGCACAAGGAAGCATGCCATGACCGAGCCTTAAATGCTTTCCCACCAACTTTCACTTTTAATACTTCAACCATATTCACTCATCATTCATTCTTCTACCCACCAACTTTCACTTCACTAACCGAACTCATACTCAACCTCCAACCTACTCCATGTTTCACAAATTCTAACCTTGAACCTCATCTTTACCCAACAAAACTCCTCTTGAAGCATCACATCTCTCACATAACCGAAACACTCAATCTCCTTCACCATCATTTTCTAAGTCACCGTGCTTACCTCACATCTCTCATTCACAATCATTTTCCTTGTGCTTGAGGACAAGCATTCATCTAAGTTTGGTGTTGGGGAGATTCAATCTTGCAAGTGAATCTCAATGGCCTCATCATCAAGGGATAGGAGAGAAGATGAATTTGATCAAAGAAGATTCAAATCCAAACACAATGAGCGAATTTTTAGTTGGATGTCAAGCAAAGATGTTGTTCCAGAGCTACCATTCAAGCTTAAAAAAGATGAATACCCTGAGATACAAAAAATAATCAGAAAAAGGGGATGGGAGCTCCTCTGTGACCAACCTCAAGAAATAAGCATGCTTCTCATCCATGAGTTCTTCACTAATGTGATAAGAGAATATGATGATGAAGAACCATACATGAGCTATGTAAGAGGTGTGGATGTTGATTTTAGCCCGGACACCATCAATAGGGTGCTAAGGGTCAAGCACAAACAGTTCAAACGACCTAGCTATGAAGAAAGGGTTGAAAATGACCCAAGATATGTGGATGTGGTGAGTGACTTGTGCAGAGTAGGCACTGATTGGGTATTGGATTCACATGGCCGACCACTCAAACTTCGGAGAGGTGATCTCATACCTCAAGCAAAAGGATGGCATGACATAGTGAGGAGGTCATTGATCTCTACTTCAAATAACTCTGAGGTAACGGTGAATAGAGCTATAATGATCCATTGCATAATGAAAGGAGGGGAAATCAATGTTGGAGACATTATAGCCAAGAACATCATTGAAATAGCTCAAAAGGTCAAACAGGACAGCTGGCTAGGATATCCTAGTACTATTCTGCGCCTATGTGAAGAAGATGGAGTGCCTCTGGGAGAATTTGAAGAAACTGATTTGGTCTCTATTGGAAAACCTCTTACCAAAGAAAGGTTGGAGTTCATCACCACAACCCAATTGGAAAGACAACCTTTAGCAAGAAGGAAGAAAAGGAAGGAAGTAAGACAAGAGGAGGAGCCTCAAGAAATGGATGAATCCCACACTTTGAACATGAACCAACTCCAAGCCGCCTTGGAAGGGATTTCTGGGCAGTATTCACAAATTCAAAGAAGCCAAGAGGAACAAGTTCAACAACAAAGGGACCTTTGGCAATTGATGGATCAACAAAGAGAGGTTCAAGTTCAATGGATGAACCAACAAAATGAGTACCAAGCACACATGATGGAGTTGCAACAAGAACAATATGCCAAGATGCAAGAAGCCATCAACAATTCAGCTATGGAACATGAGAAAGCCATGGAGAAAGTGATACAAGAACAAGCTCAACTAAGGATGGAGCAAGCTCAGCAAAGAGAACTTCTCCATAGGTTGGATGCTAGGCATGAAACACTCTACAGAGATTTCAATGAAAACAGAATGTTCAAGGAAGCCAGGCACAAGGACAGACTTGACTATGACATATGCACCCAAGAAAAGCTTAGTTACCTCTGTTCCACACCCCCATTGATCAACCCACAAATCAAATGTTTTAATGAGGCTCGGAAGATATTTGAACAGCAAGAACTAGCAAGGGTGAGATTCAATCAACAGAGGCTACAGGAGACAATGATAAGCTCAGGAATTTGGCAAAAGAGGATCCAAAAGGGAATGCAACGACACAACAACAAGGAGAAAGGAGGAGCAAAAAGAAAGAAGATCCAAAGGGAGATGCAACAACACAACAACAAGGAGAAAGGAGAAGCAAAAAGAAAGAAGACCCAAAGGCAAAGGAAAGCAAGGAGAATCAAGCAAAGGAAAAGGGACATGAAGACTAAAGGTGGTGAAGTTCCTATATATATTTTTTTTTTTTTTATGTTTATTAAATAAAAGATGTATGTCTGAAATATGGTATACCTTCTAGGATGCATTTTATTTTTGAAGCATTGTCTTTTATGTTGCCCATTCCATGCATCACCACTCACAGATTTGGAATGGTTGCTTGTCTTTAATATTTTACTTGTCATTGAATAAAGATGTAGTTTGAGCAAGAACAGAGAAATCTAGCTTAAAAGATCATGTTATCCCATAGGAAAGTGCTAGTATATTTATTGTGAAAGAATCAAGGTTCAATGAACTCAAAAGAATGCTTGCTATACAAGACTAGTTTGGTTAAGGATCACAAAGACTTTAACAGTAAAAGCACAAATAACCTTGACAATAAAGAAAATAGAGTACAAAGAATGAAAGGCTAGGCATCAATGACAAAATTTGGATATGTGTCTGTGGTGATTGATGTTAAGAGATATACTTGGGCTAGTAAATCCGAGGGGTGCTTCATCACCCGGTAACTTGAGTTAACTAACTCGGGATTATCGATTGAAAACCCACAATCAAGAGTAGCTCTATAACAGAACATTTAGCAACCCAAAGAGGTGCTGGACACCACTATCCAAACAAAAATTTCAATGTTATATGCCTGTGACTGAATGTGTTAAGGAAAGAGGCTTGAGTGAGTAAATCTTTAAGAGTGTCTCAACACTTAACAACTTGAACCAACTGGTTTGGGATTGTTGATTGAAAGCTTATGCTAAAGAGCCGCCTTAAGACAAGATTTCGAGCTTAATTGAAAAAAAAAAGGGAAAAAGAAATAAGCAAAAAAATTGGTTCAAGATCATGTGCTAAGGTATGAAAGAAGTCTAGTGAAGTTAACAATTAGTAGTGAAGCAAGCATTTAATGAAAAAGTGAATAGTTGTGTCAATACAATAAAAATACACACAATAGATGACATGCTCAATGAAAATACCTCTGGAAAACATCAAGTCTACATCTTAACGCTTTGACAAGTCTTTATATTTTGCTTGAGACAAGCATACTTTAAGTTTGGTGTTGTGATGCAAGTGATATTTGCTTTATTAGTTAGTTAGTTCAGTTAGTTTTAGCTTAAATTCACTTTTTCTTAATAAACAGTCCTTTATGAGTTTTGTTTCCATGCATGATGATATCAAGAACATGTAATTCTAGCCAAATTCATGCAAATGATTTAAGAATGCATATATGAATGAGTATGAATGAATCTCATGAAATTTATTGCTTGAATTGGTAAGACTTTGAAGCTATTTCCCTTGTTGATGATAGGTGATGAAACAAGGAAGCATGGAAGCAAGAATGATGCAAGCTGGGCAAGAAGTTGGCGTTGCCAACTTGGGATTGGAGTTGCCAACTCCACAACACAAGGCAAGCTTGGCCCTGGAGGCAACCAAGGCAAGAAGTTGGCGTTGCCAACTTGGGATTGGCGTTGCCAACTCCACAACACAAGGCAAGCTTAGCCCTGGAGGCAACCAAGGCAAGAAGTTGGCGTTGCCAACTTGGGATTGGCGTTGCCAACGCCACACACAATCATACCAAGCAAGCTTGGCAACCCTGGAAGCAAGGTTGGCGTTGCCAACTCTAGAACCAAGTTGCCAACGCCACACACAAGCCACAAGCAAGCAAACTTAGCCCTGGAGGCAACCAAGGCAAGAAGTTGGCGTTGCCAACTTGGATTGGCGTTGCCAACGCCACACACAATCATACCAAGCAAGCTTGGCAACCCTGGAAGCAAGGTTGGCGTTGCCAACTCTAGAACCAAGTTGCCAACGCCACACACAAGCCACAAGCAAGCAAACTTGGCCCTGGAAGCAAGGTTGGCGTTGCCAACTCTAGAACCAAGTTGCCAACGCCCACCAAGCAATCTTAGAGAGCTAATTTGGAGCCTCGAGCACGTTGCCAGCCTAGAGATGAGGGGCGTTTTTGAGGACAACGCAGGCTAACAACGCCAACAATCAAGCTTGGCCCTGGAAGAAAAGGAGCTGGCGTTGCCAACTCAAGATGGGCGTTGCCAACGCCACAACCAAGCAACAAATGGAGCCATGGAAGAAAAGGAGCTGCGTGCCAACTCAAGAATGGCGTTGCCAACGCCACACAAGAAAGTTTGGCTAGGCACCAAGTTTTGGTGCCAACCAGGCTGCCAAACGCCCATTGGCGCACCAACCAGGCTGCCAAACGCCCAATGGCGCACCAACCAGCATTCTAAACGCCCATTGGCGCACCACTCACGTTGCCAACGCTGGATGGGCGTTGCCAACGCCAACTTACCAAAACAAGACAGCCTGAACATGTCCACTTCAATGGAAGATATCTTGAGCTACAGAGATCCAAATTGAGTACTTCCAGTTGCGTTGGAAAGCTAACATTCAGAGCTTTCCAACCATATATAATAGTCCATGGTGGAGCACAAGATTGGAGCCAAACCAGAGTCATCTTTAGGCCCTAAAAACAAGAACATGAAGTGAAATTCAAGAGCTAGAGATTGGCCTTGGGGTGTGGGTCGAGCACGTGCCAACGTGCCACAAGGGAGGCGTGTTTGCAACAACGCCAGCCCCAGTCCTTGCCTTGGGGAGTGATGCTCGAGCACTTGCCAACTTGGGTGAGGGTGCTTATTCACAACAACTGGCAACAACTTGGCAGCTTGACCTTACCTTCTTGAGAACCAAACTTGAGCTAGGAAAGTCCAATTGAGTGATTTCAGTGGCATTAGAAAATAGACATCAAGAGCTTTCCAATGATGTATGATAGTCCATATTGAAGCTGAAGGTTGACACTCAAATTCTGGGCTACATTTAGCATGAAAGTAAGGCAAGAAGAGGAAAGCAAGTTGTTGGCAACAACTTGGGCTAGCAACGCCCAAGTCTCATACTTCATGCCCAGAAATTGTCCTGCACGTTGCCAACGTGCATTTGCCTGGAGTTAGTGCCAAAACGCCCTCAATGGCCAGAATGGTGCCAACTTGCTCCACTCCCTATTCATCACAAAGGCCAACAACTTCTCAATTAGCCAAGAATTCAACAAAGAAACCATATTGCCTAACCAATTCAAGATCTTTGAAAGAGTTTTAGGGAGTAATAAAGAGATTGTTTTTAACTTTTAATTTTACACTTTTTGACACTTGAACTTTTTTTATTTGAGCACTACTTGTTGCACTTCGGAGAGCCCGGAATGCTCATCTTGTTTTCTATTTGGAATTTTTCTTCTTTCATCTTCATTTTAAGCACTTCATTCTTCTTCTTCTTCTTTATACTTAGTTTAATTTTTGTTAATGCAATTGTTGATGAAATTGGAAGCAATGACTCACTAAACCCCACTTTCATTAGGGGGAGGAGCTCTGTTTGTTAGAATGAATTGGTGAACCCATCTTCTCCTCCTCCAATTCTATGGTTGATCTAAGAGGAGACTCTTGATCTTCAAGATTCAACACCATCGAGTAGAGAGGGGTTAATCTATATGATTATGTGGTGAGTTTGAGAATGGCCACATAATTCAGTTGAGTTCATCCTTTCATTGATTTCTTTAATCAATTATACCTTGGTTAGTATTGAGATGTAACTCTCCTTGGTTGAGATTATAGGATTGTGTGACTGGATAGATTTGAGCTTCATCTCTTCTCATGAAACAATTAGATCCGAGAAAGTGGCAGTTTGCGTTATGTTGAGAGAGATTGAATCACCAAGAGTTGGGATCCAATCACCCACTTGCCATAGATCTATACCCAAGATTGAGAAGGATTTGACTACAATCAATTCATGAAAACTAACATCTCTATCCTAATATCCTCCTATCATTAATTCTCTTTCTCTTGCTCTAT